>NC_091491.1:6838501-6992285 GCF_947461875.1 Haliaeetus albicilla
AAATTGCAAAGCAGGCTCCTCTAATTACCAAACAGCAAAACCAGATTTAAAAAAGAAAGAAAGAAAAAAAAAAAAAAAAAATCTCTTTTCCACAACAGATCAAGTTCCACTTAGAACATCTGGAGTTTTAATTTTTAATTTGCTGAAAGGACTTGGCTTTGCTTTTTTTTGAGGAGTCGCATTATGGTGGGTGCTTTCTAGGTATTTCCAGAATTTGCAACACCATCCCAATCCATTTCCTATTCCTGCCTTTGGTCCCCAGATCAAGCCACCCTCGTAGGCAACTCTAGAAGTCAGTATTAATGCAGAAGGCTGGGTACGTGTGAATTAGGAACTGCTCGGACAGTTTTCATGAGAAGCCGTCTACCTGTTTTGACTTCACTGATTCATTTCAGTGAAGCAGTATTAGCCCATAGCAGCATCAGGAGAAAACTGGAAGCTTCATTTTATCCCTAGACTTCAAACTAGGCCATCTCTAAAGCTTTGCCTTAACACTCCCGGAGAAAAATGCATGTTAGTTAACACCACTTAAGTAACTGAAATTCTATAAAGGAAACACGTTCTGAAGAAAAGTGTGGCTATTTTGCTTCAAATGCTCTGAAGACTCGTGAACTTACGGAAGTCCCATACATACAGATCAGTAGGGTACCACTCAATAGTGTCTATAAGTAATGAACCAAGAATCTCATGCCAGCATAACTGAGACTGTGAGATTTTGACTTGAGTTTCTTCCTTTGTGTAGTTTAGAGCAAAAGGAGGAGGGGAAAAAGCTGATCTGTAGGTATGCAGACCTACAGTTATACTACCTGACGAGAAAGCTGAAAGGCAAGATGAAAGGTCAATTAAGGCAATCAGTGAGATTTTAAAAGCAGTGGTGGAAAAGTCTGCAGGAAAACCCCGACTCCTGAAAATTAAGGAAGCTACTCGGTAAGAAGCCAGAAAGAAACAGCAAAGGCCAGAATGGGAAAGGGAGAAACACACAGAATAAAACCTCTGATTTAGGAATGGACAGAGAGAACAGTATGTGTTTTACTGTGTGGTTTCTTTGACCTTAATCGCAACAGCCATAGTCCTCTCCTTGTCATTTTCCCCTGAGTGGACAGCATTAAATGGAAATGGGACAAAGCTAATAAAAGTGTCATTTTCAGCTGCCCTTCAGAGATGGATGGAGAGTCCCAAAGTGAAGCTCTATTACAGACTATGGGATTTCTTTTCCTTTCATTATTTGCACTTGCCCAAGGCTGTGCAGAGCCCCAACAGACTGTTAATACAATACATCTTTTTATTAAGTTTCACTTTCTAGAAAAAAAAGTTTACAGAAAGCTGCTCTGCAGCAGACACACACAATCCTGGTTTGAGGGCTGCGGATGGGAGGCCAAGTGGAAAGCTTTCCAGATAGTCTCTATGCTGACTGGTTCTCTGGCATTCAGCAAGCCAAATGAAAAAAAAAATTTAAAAAAAAAAAAAAAAATCAAACTTAGCACTTTTCATTAAGAAACATTTTAAAATGGGACTTCACTTCTTATTTTTTTTACTATGAATAAAAGCACAAGTTTGTCCTAAATACAGCACTATTAAAATGTGAATATGTATTTCTTTAAAAAAAAAAAAAAATCTAAAATGTTGATATCTTTTCTTGCAAGCAAGGAGCAAATGGAATAAAGTATTAGGCCACACAAATACACATTTAATTCATGTAGTAGATTGGTGGCTTTGGAAATGCAGTATTATATCAAAGGTGCATACTGTTTCAAACACACTGTACATATAATTGGGCAAAAAACAAAAGATCTGTTCATTTGTTTGAGACACTTGCAAAGGCATCTTAACCTGCCCAGATGCAGCTAGACAAAAATATCTTGCTCTGACTATATGTAGCCATATCACTAAACATATCTACACAAACATTCGGCTATGTCCACAGGTAAAGACTGAAATTTCCGGCCGCACTACAATGCGGAACAAGTGCATCATCTGATCTATTCTGAATATACTTTTATAAATATGTACAAATCAATTACAGGCACTTGAAATGTCTTTGGTTGGAATAAACCAACATTGCAAGATAATGTATTCACAGAGTGTTAAGACCCATTCTGGGTTCAGCAGGCAATGATTACGGTTCTCAGTCATTCTCAGTCAAAGGAGAGGATGGATTATGCTTCTGACAAAGCAACCTAAACAAAAGAAAAAGAAAACATTTAATTAAAGTCAAATGCTTAATCCCATAACAGTGATATTACTTATCTCCACGCAGCTGGCATATCTGTCCTTGCCTTTTCAAAGAACCTTGAAAAGTCTAACTTGGAAAGAAAATCAAAGTAAGTCTGAAGGTGTTTTGTGCTTAACATTATCAATTAGAAAACAAAAGCAACTCCCCCCAAAAAAACACAAAACCAAAAACCCCAAAACAGTTTATACTACAAAATATTAAGATCAAAAGGTGCCAACATTAGCTTCCTACTTCACAATTGAATATATTCATATTTAATCCTTCAAGCAAAGTGCAGGTCTCCAATGCAGTATTGAACAGTGACTGTTTCAATAGCTTTGTCATTGTTTTAATTAAATTCTGATTTAACAACCATTAGAATCACCTATCATGTTTTATTCGAAATTTTCAGTCTGTTGTGATAAAAGATAAATAAAACTACTCAGTGCCATCTATTCAATGCTTCACACAAAATGGTGCAAGTAACATCAGAATTATGGCACAAGAGTTGCGTTACAGCACTCAGTGAACTGCAATAATCCACTTCTGTAGGAGAGAAATCTGAGGATCTACAAAGCACATATATGTATTTTGTAGCACCTGTCTGTACTGTCCACAATGAAACACCCATGTCTCTTTGAAAGGGAATTAAATCTACATCTCCAGAGATAAGAAAAACCAGTCTGCACTACGTCGACAAGGAGGTTTTCTGTTTTCTTATCAGAGTCAATATTTTGTTATTACACAGACTCACCTTTTCAGAGCAGAATTCTGTATTGCTTTGCCTTAGTTTGCTTGGTCTGCCTTTAATAACTGCATAGCAGAACATTGTAATCACCATCACAAAAAGAAAGTAACTGGTATGCATGAGATGCAGGTTTATTAGAGAGCGATCATCCTGCACAGAGAATTAAAACCATTTACTGACAATGCACCAATAGTTGGCATTTTATATTAAAGCAATAATTATCAGATAAGGACAGAAATTACTTCATAAATCAACTTTCTCCCCTTTACGCAGCTGGCATAGTAATTAAAGTGATTCCTAATTGTGGCACATAAAGAGCTGAAATGGTCCTCGTGTTAAAAATCTGTACTAGAGATCTCTTCCCATATACTGGCAGTGCCTTTTGTCAAATGGCTTCAAAATATAAATGTTTGTTATTAAAAGCTGTGAGGCATATGGAGATTACATGAAGACCATCACACCCACCAGCAGTAAAGCGCACCTAACTGTCTCAGCCCTGGCCCTGCACAATAAACCAGCACTGAACAGGACTATTTTAGGACATGAACAGAACCATATTCAGTTAAACCAGAGCTAAACATTTATTCAACATAACACATAAAGACACCACGGCACTTACATCTGGAACTATAACAGTTAGCTTGGGATTTAAAGCATGATACACTTTTCCGATTGCTCCTTTGTAACACCAGAAAGGGTTATAATCTTGTGCATATTTTGTATTAGAGTCCCTTGCTGTGGTAAAGATCTTGTACCAAAGTGTAGCATTGCTGTATGTTTCAGGAACACAATGTGGTGGCTGACTGCAGAAAAACAGAAATAATTAGCACCCCAATTGCCACTCTCCATGTTTACGAAGGCTAACTTTCAGAACTGAGTCAAGCCCAGTCTTCTCAACGGCAGCATAAAACACGGTTTTATTTTGGACCTTCCAAAACAACAACAAAAACCAAAGCTTAACCAAAAAGTTGTATAATAAACCATCTGATTCCTATACTAAGATTAGAATTTAACTGCGTGTTGTTGCAGTAAGTCAACATCCCACAGCTTAATTAGAAAAACACTGGTTTTCATAAAGCTTCACAGAGTCATGTGAATCTATCTGGTGGTTCTCCAGGGTATACTGAATAGTGTCAGAGAGTCTAGAGAAGACAAAGGGAAACTATTTTGATGAAAGGTCTGTACCTGCTGGGGGATGGCAGCAAAGCAGCACTCGGCTTACGCTGATCTCTCAACAGGGAAAAGGATAAGAACCTTAGTGTCAAGCCGTAGCTCTCACACAAAGTAGTGAAACTAAATTATAGGGTGTGTGTCATATATTCACGGATTCTTTTGTTCCTAGTGAACATACAGGAACAAATTTAAATCACAGGTAGCACACTGAAAGGCAGGTAGGGCCTATAGTTCAAAACATCCTCAGAAGAACCTAGTGTTGCTAAAAGACAGCAAGTCTCAAGACAGGGGTTTTACTGTGGGGGAAGGCAGGCAGGTAGGTAGGTAATTTCCACAGTCAACAGTAATGTTCATCAGGAAGTAACAACCTCAGAGAACCAGCTGAGGAATTAATCACCCAGTAACCAGTCTATGAAGGAGCATTTAAAATGCACGTACACTGTGACAGGAAATACATTGCTGGCTGCTGTCACAGTCATGCAGGTTGTGAACACAACCTGCTCGCAGTGGCCATGAAGAACGCAGTCATCTGAATTCCAGGCAGCCGGCAGGGTGAATGTAATATTTATCTCCTCATGGGATTCTCTGCCTTTGAGAAAGAGAGAAGGAAAGCCGGTTTTCGTTCACAAAAGTATCTGAGCAACAATCACTAGGATAAGGACAACACGCAAACCACTAAGGCAGCAACCATAACCCTGAAACTGTACCTTTGAAGTCATCCAGGATCTTTACTATCAACAAAGAGAACAAAAAGAAAGTTAAAAAACAACACAAACCAAACTACAAAAACCCCAGCTGCTGGTCTTTCTAATCCCTCCTGCCCCCAGAAGAAGTGGGGTCATTAGGCTCCTTTCAGAAATTAAAAACTCGCTATTTATAAGTGAATTCATGCATGTTCAGAGAACTTTATTAGAAAGTAAAATCACAGATCTTTAACCTTTCTCCTCCCAAAGACTTTGTTCCACATCTGATTTTTCTTTTCAAATTGGAGATACTCGTGTAGACAAAAAGGTGCCAGCAGATATTGAACTGCAGATTAAGTAGGGTACGTTAACTCCATGTGGATATATTCATACTGAAAATAAATCCAGGCTACTGGAAATGGAACTTGCATTTGATAGCTCTTAAAGCAGTAACACAATAACAACAACATAAAATACAGTAATACAGATTTACAGCTATGGCAAATGTCTCTTCACAGGTCTCTGAGGTTCAAGGCACCTTCAGGCATTATTATAAAGTGCAGCCCTGCCTAAAAGCTAAAATTCAATGAGGTTCTCTTATCAACTTCTACTAATTTTCTACAATCTCCTGCCAAAATTTACTGTCAGGGCAGCCTCATAGCAGATGAGTCTCTTCACACCACAGAAACCGTAACCATCTTGTTTGTTGCTGTTTGCAGCATTAAAGCTTATTCATGCATGCATTTTAGATAAACTCTGGTTGTTTTAGACAGCTTGCTACTTGATCTCTAATGTATGTACATTAACGCCTCTCAAATGTGAGTTAAGGACTTAAAGATGTATCAAGATAGAACTGAAGATAGTCACTGTAGAAGTTTTTCCTGCTTGGAATTTTGTTGGTTTAAAAATTACCTTCCATTGTCATTAGGTTAATCATTTAAAACTGCAAAGCCTAATCTTGGCAAACCTGCAGGTTCTTTTCCATTCTGAGTGCAGGGAAAAGTTTTTCTAGCAAACAAGTGAAGGGCTCTATACAGGAATATACTTACAACAAATCTGGAAACACATATACGTTCTAAGCAAAAGATTTATCTCACCAACAATAAGCTGGTGAATTTTTATTTGATTATATAGTTATCATTCAAATCTATAAAGGTCAAGTCTTGCATACCTGAGAGTCCAATTTGGTGTCCAAAAATTGTGGAACTTAGATGTGTGACATTGCGAGAATATCCCCCAAATGGTCTGAGCGGGTCCAGCGTCAACGTGATTGTAACAGAGACGTTTATTGGACCAGAGTCCTCAAGAGCCTGTGGAGACTGTGTAGAAGATCTCGCCTGTCCACTAGTCACCGTACTTTCTGGAGTTGTGGTATCATTGATGAGATGCTTTAAGGTTTCATTCTCAGATATACAGAAGTCCAAATCATTAAACCTCAGGAGGAAAGTATTCCAGTCCTTAAAACAAATGTGAAGATTTCAAACAGATTAGCAAGTTAACTGTTGGCTGCCACTTCTCTAGGGCAGTGCAGACCTTGATATGTACCATTCTGCCCGCAGTTCCAAGCCATTTAACAATAATTACATGGCTCACAAAGCAAGCACAAATACCACCATGGCTATCTCAACAATGGGACAAGTTGTTTACACAAGTTAGATGTGTTCAATCCCAGCCACCACTCGACCACTGCTCAGTGCAGCAGCAGCAGAATATCCTCCTTTAAACTACAAAAAGCATATACTAACTTGGTCCGTTCTCACCAGGGTGTAAGCGGTTTCTAGCTCATTACAGAACAGTACTACTAGATAAGAAGTTTCACAAACAAGCTAGCTGAGGCAACAGAGTAAGAAAAAGAAAGGCTTCTAGCCATAGTAGGGAAGACGCATGTCAGATGATTCGGCCTCATCCTCGCAATAAAACAAGACTATTCAAACATTCGTACCAATAGCCTCTTTCCTAATGAAATTAGAGGCAAATGTAAATGAAGACAACCTCCCGTAAGACTCTGCGCATTCCCACGAGAGGGTTCTTGGGGGGGACACACACGACAAAACTCGTTAGCTTTGGGCAAGTTTTTCAAATTAGTATTCCCACTGTTTAGCTCAGGAACTTTCTGTACATACCTCTGTCATTTCCGGTGACTTGATCTCCTTGATTTTGAAGAAATAACCCAGTGTCAGAAAAGCTATTGCCATAGCGCTTACACTGATCATAAAGACCACAAGCGGAGGTCGACTGCTGATGTAAACCTTCAGGTTCTCCAACAGGTTTATGTTGAACATTATTCTGATTGTTCACCTGAAAAAAAAAAAAAAAACAAAAGAGTACGTCCAAAACCAGCTGTGTTATGGCCAAACAGGCCAGTGAAGGTGTCAGAAGGCAGCAGGAGTGAAAGGGCAAGGGAGAGCTGGTGTTGGTAAGGATCATCCTGGGTATGATCCGCACTTCTGTACATTCTGCTTCCTGTCTTGTCACTGGCAGCAAATTTCTTAAATGAGCCCTAGTTAAAAATCTCAAACACTCTATCTAGAAACATTGGAGACACATGTTGAGATGGAAAAAGATCAAAAGATAAACCAAAAGCAGAGTTGTATTCAGTGTTCCCTTCTGAATTTCCTTTTGAAAATAACAACACAGATGCAGGCTTTATTACAACGTTTAATCAAAGCTGAATGTCACCCACAGCATATACAGTACTGCGATTCCTTTTTAAAGGGGCTTCCAACAGCTCCATTAGCATGCTTGTTTACCACAGAGTCTAAAATCAGCCATAAAACTGGATGACTTGAAAAGCATACATATAAAAATATTTGGGCTAATATTTTTATATAAGAGAGCACCAGCTTTTAAGTGCTGGTTGCTTAATATGCTCCCATAACTCAACGGCTTTGAAAGCAATTAGAAAATGCTATAAGCTGCAATTTCCGAAGCGTAATATGCCTTTTGAGCATTTGTGAGAGAAAAGGGAGCAACTGTGGATTTCAGTGCTAGAGCTGACGTGAAAACAGCAATTGGACATGGTTAGTGCAAACCAGAACCAAGAAGAACGTTTCCACACTGCTGCCTGAAGAACTACTGATTTTTTTTATGAAATAAAAGTGCTTAAATAACAGTAATTATAAAAGAACTTGTGAAACAGATCAGTGCATGTAAATCAAAATGTACATTCCCACTAGTTTTTAGGGGTTTACTTAATGGTCCAACACTTAAACTCCTCCTTTCTGTTAGAACCCATTAGAAACACAACACAAATGCTATTCTTCTACCAGCTCTAGTTCTAACTACCAACTAACTTCCTCTGTGTAAATGAATAACCTAAAGAATATAATTTATTTCTTTTTCACACAGTTAAAAGAAGAAACTGAATGCTATTACCTCCTGGCAGGTCAGGAAAGCAAGATCAGATTTCACTTTTTAGCTACATAAATAATTTAGAAAGCGGCTCTAATAACTGCTGCCTGCCTCTCTCCACTCCGGCTAAGCTTTTTAATACTCATGCAATAAAAATCTCCAGTCAGCCTAACAAGTAGCTCAAGCGCAACGGGAAGAATAAAAACTGCCAGCCTGGAACATTGGCCACCAACTCCAAAGTAATTGCTCGGTATTGAGGTGTATACATCAAGACCAAATGCCACGTTCAGGCAGAGTTACAGCTGACGGTACTCATCGGGAAACACTCAGCAAGCACTGGAGAGATATTGTGCTCTTAAATCAGGCCCTACGAACACTGGAAATTATGTTATAGACTTAAAAAGATAAAAATGGTAAAGGATGGAAATACACAACAGTTAATATGTCAGAGTCCCAGGCAAACACAGAATTGGGTAGTGGTCTAAAAAGTGAGAAAAGAGTCACTTATTCTACAGTTTACGGAGTCTTGCTCCAGTACGGGTCAAGACCATATACAGCAACCTCAAAGGTGTAACATTTTAAATTCCTGCTTGTTTGTATATGAAAGAGTATAGAAAAGGTAACAGCTGAAATAGACCTATCAGTTTTTCAAGAACAAATTACAAATAAGGAAAATCTTGAAGTATATTGCAAAGACCAAAAAGTCAATGAAGTGAGTCATAGCAGAAGGATGAAATTCCCATTTCGAGGCTTAATATCAAAGGAACTGAATTCCTAACAATAAAAAAAAAAAAACAACAAAAACCCACGTGCTGTACTAAAGCAGGTATTAAAAGTAAAATTGCAGTTGCCAAAAGGAAAAAAAAAAACCCAACCAAACGTGAATTTGAAAGCATCAAAGTAAATGTCTGACAATTTTCACGTGTATCTTGCCATGATGTCAACTACCATCTTTCCACTAGGAAGCCTAAAATCCTGTAATTTCCTCACAAATATTTTCCCTTCTCGTTGTGCATGTAAGATAGTCAGTCTAGAGGAGAAAAACATTTGGAGGGGTTTAAATAATAAAAAACCACCACTGAAATACCTCAAGGAAGAAAACTGTGGGTGGAAGAGAAGGGCAGCAGGCTAGCGCTAACCCAAACAGCACTCCATTAAGACCTCACATGTTTTCTAAGCCTGAACACCTTATTGCGCAAAACAGCATTTAATCTTAACTGTGCAGTTCAGTTTATTTATAAATCAATTATGTTTTCAAACATGCCCCATCACTAGTAGTACAATGGGGGTTACAAAATGGGTCACATCAGGGTTAACCGCTTTGAATGAAAATAATGTTGCGTGCCAGAAAAACACTCATAAACACAGATCAACCAAACTGTGATTTTCCTAGCAAGCCATCCATAAATGACATGCAAACAAAGAAATGGTGTTGATCTCAAATGAAAGTGCCTCTCATTTAAGAACAGTAAACAGTAGCAGGTACCAAAAATATCTTTCATTTGGTTTTCTTCTCTTCAAACCGAACTTGATGTCTAACACCTAAAACACTAGAATAGTAAAGCAAAATAGATCACAGTTGTGTTAACTGTGAAGCTGCCTATGAAAGTTCAAAATATTCAAGATGGTCTGTCAAAGCTTTATAAAGATCAATTAATAAGAATGTCTATACCTCTAATCTAATATCACCAGCCTATCGAACAGAACTAGCAAAAGTAACCTCAGCTGATCTCACAACTGAAAATAAAGCCCCTGCTGGTTCTCAGAGCAGCAGCAATTATCATCTCCCCCTCCTTTTTTTAAAGGAAAGAAAACAGGATAAAAACTGAAATTAAACAGAAGCTTCTAAACTCACCAGACGGTTGCCCCTTTTATGCCCTGAAACGAACTACTAATTTCTACTACATAAACTAGAAAGAGCTTTTACAGTCAGTTTCTTTCAGGAATTGGGGAAGGCTAATCAAGATTTTTTCTTTAAATCTTCATTAGAATTTCACAACGTAATATTTTTATCATAAAACAAGCAGTTGGGAGCAAAAGAGGGGTTTCCTACTAATTTTATAGGAAGACTTACTTTACCATACTGGGATCTGTGGAAAAAGAGGTGCCAGTATCTGCAGCTGTTTCAGTTCATCTTTTTTAGGAAGCATATCAAGACCCTGCAGGATGAAATTGTAACAGCCTGAAAACCTCCGTCAGCAGCAGAGGGGCAGGCAGGGCTGACTCCTAGAGGAATGAAGGGAGGGGAATCCTCCAGAGCAGAGCATTTTTTCTGTCCAACTGATCTTCCTCCCCTTCTCCTGTCCTTCAGTGTTAACAAAATAAAACAAAGTAAACAGATTCATAGCAAATGCCATCAGTCTTCTTCACAAAGTAGAGGAATAGCAGTAATCGAGACTTGCAGGGGAAGAAAGTTGATGAAAACATCACCTAGGATCCTTCAATCCACTGCAACCACGTATAACCAAAAGATCAGCAGCCAGATGTGCACAAACACATCTACTCCCCCAAGACAAAGCACCCAAGTGGGAGATAACAGTGAATCAGCTCAAACCAGTCAGTGGCTCATCACATTCTTCTGAGCTATTTTATCCTATAAATATGTTTACTGATTAAAAAAACACGTTTTCCTAGAGCCTGGAAGCAGAAAGTGTGGCAGGAAAATGGCCTGGCCCTTTGCACATGCAAAGAGCACTGACAGAAGACACTGCGTGTACAGCACAGAACGAGAGCGAGAACATGACCTGTTGAAAATGAAAAGGAGATTCTTTCCTCACGTTATTCTGGTAATGGAGTCAGTCAGGAAGCAGATTATTAATGAAAGCCTGACAGCCTGGGGACTTGCAAGAACAGAACGAAGCAAAATGCTTCATACTTGCATGAAATGTTTCTTTTCACCTCTCAAAACACTTTTCAAAGCATAATTAAGCACTTCAACATCCCCAAGAGCTACATAAACAGCAAACATTTCAGTTCTACCCGTAAAACAAGGCCAAGGAAGGTAAGTCATTTGATCAGACTTATAGTAAATTTTAAGGATCAAATTCTTACTGAATTTCAAGCAGCCAAGTTCTTGACTGGAACTCTTGTTAAAGACAGAAAACATACACTAAAAAGTAGATGAGTTAAAAAATAAAAGAGGAAAATATGCGGATCAGATATTACTCAATCTGTGCATGCAACGTTTCCAGATATTTAACAGCCCTTCCCAACAAATACGCAGTTGTAGTTCAAAATGTCTGTGGTGGCGTTAACACAAGCACCTGAACAGTGTGTCAGCTGATACTCCTGGGACAGCAAAGTTGATTTTAATTTACCACTTAAAGAAAAATTTATGCAGAAACAGACAAATGCAAGCAAGTTCCAAATATTGTTGTGAAATGCTAAGAGTTTTAAAAACGTGAAGAACCAGAAAAGAGTAGAAAAGTTATAAGCCAGGAAATACAAACAATGTGAGGAAAACCTTTTTTCACTGGTTCAAAGAACCCCACATTCTGACTTTTGTTAAAAGTGAAAAACACAATTTAAAATATACCCAGCTGTAAAATAAAAGTAAACCTAACCTCTGGTTTAAAATAGACATTTTGCTGCCAAAGTTTAAAAAGAAAGACCCATTTGCCAAGTGAGCCTGTGCCATGGGAAAGAGTACGCTTTCATACACAAGAGTTCTGGCTTGCACGTTTTTAAAGCCTTTTACAAGTCAAAGTCATGACTTACAACGTGACTTCTCATAATCTAAATCATACGGACTACAATAAAACACACAACATTAGACTCAAGGACTTTGAAGTTGTATTAAAAAATGCTATTCTGGTTACTGCTGCTTAGCACGAGAACCTGGGAGAGGAAGGCAAAAGTAAAATGATTCAGTTTTACAGGATCTGTCGAAGTTCCATGAGAAATCAAATTCTGCGTAGACTGCACTGACAACAGCCGAACAAATGCAGTTCACAGAAGGGCTTTATTCAAGCAGTATGAAAAGCCTCACTAACAGTTGAATAATCAGAAACTGGTTTAGTGACCAATTTAAGAAGGTTAATAGTTGACTGCAGTAAGGCTACCCATTAAGGAGTGTGGTACAGAATGCAGCAGTGTAAGTACTGAAAAATGCCAGAGAAAGGCTCTTCAAACTGTTTGTAATGAGAACTGTTGCTTGTAATGAGAACTGTAAGGAGACAGAGTCGCAGACAGATACACAGCTTGAATCACAAGCAGAAAATGACTGACAAGTTGAAGAAATGGCAGCTTTAGTGGGAATGGCAAAATAAGAGTTCTGGATGTAGAAAGAAGGTAACGCTGGCTGTGTCAGTGAAGCAGGAAAACAGCCAGTGGCCGCTAGTGAAGGAGAAAATACAAACAGCAGCAAACCCCACTGAAATAAGGGACTTAAGCAATAGCTGAAATATCAAGGATATGGCAGTAATATTACCCTGTCTATATACTTCACCCCCACTGGTCAGAAGAAACAGGACTTTAATTTGCTTAGCCCGATCTCACGTAGGTAAGTACAGTCTCCATTTTACAGATAGATAATTAACAAAACCCGACATGCCAGGACATATGCAAGTTTTCTTCCAAAACAAAACCTGGGAGTTCCGAGTCCTGGGAACCAGCTTTATTCACAGGTCAGAACGGTCTTCTCAAAAAAAAAAAAAAAAAAAAAAAAAAAAAAAGAAAGAAAAAAGAAACTCCCAACACAGACATGCTTTTGGCAAGGGGAGATTTGGGAAAAGCAACAAAATTCTGACACCGACAAGTTTCATCAATACTTCGTTTAGGGCTGATTTGATAAAACAGCTTCATTTCTACAAAAAATGTTATGCTACTTAATAAAAAAAAAAAAAAAAGACGGTCACAGCTAACAGACCCGCAGGGAACACTTGCCAGGGAGTGTTTAAGGAGGGAGCTGCGCTCCTGTGGTCCGCCATCCATCCAGGGGTGATGGACGTGCCAGTCTCCTGGCCCTTGCCGGGCGCATCCGCCTCGCACAAAGGACACCGAGGTCTGTTTGTTCGTTCGTGCCCTCGGATGCTCCTCTCCACCGGATGCTCCTCTCCACCGACAGAGTCTATTTTGTATTACCAGGCGGCATTTCAAGTTCTTGTCTTTCAAGTGGGAAAGAAGAATCACATTCCACCGGCCTCGAGCCACTCCTCAAATCACGGGAGGTAACAAAGCTACCAAGGTCTTAATCCTCTTTGACGGGACTAAATCGCGGGTCAAAGAGCATTCAGTCCCGCAGGCACAATTCAGCATTATCTCTGCTCAGTCTGCCTACAAAAGTTATCCCCTGTCCTGCGGACACCTGCTGACCAGAAATTGGATTGCAGCCATCGGCTTATTCCCAGAGACCAGAGGAAGAGCAGGTAGATGGAAGTGGCGGTGGCTCCCTAGATGAACCTAGAACCATTTTCTACGTCCAGCCTAGAAGCAGAGAGGTTAGTGTGCGTTTCCCGTAACTCAACCGTTTATAAAAAACGCAATAACGATTTACCAGAAAAGACAGGCCCAGCCGCGATAGCTTTTCATTCCACGACACGCTTCCAATTGCAAAACTTCTCAGGAGCTCGACGAGGATGTGGAGAGTAATCCTTAATGAATTCTTATCTAGACTCAAGGTTTATCTAACAGGGCAAATTTACCCGTATAATTACACCACTAGAGCTAATCATGCAAATAAATTTCCCCAGAGAAGACAAGCCCTTAAAAAGCAAACAAAGGGAAAGGGGAAAGAAAAAAAAAAAAAGGCAAGCCGTGCTGTAGTCTGTTCTTTCTCTTGTCAGGCAGAAATGTTTCCCAGGGTGTCCGTATCTGTGATCATGATATACGGATTAAATTTAACGTTAGACATCTAGCAGCCATGTTCGAAGCACGATGCACCAGAAACGTTATTGTTAAAAGCATCATGACATCTTTAGACAAGTTAAATAAAAAAAAAAATAAAAGCGGATAAAATATGGATATGCAGCAAACGGCAAAAAAAACAACGAAGGAACCGCTGTTCAGAAGCTATTTTGAAACGGAAATATTTTCAGTGCTACCGGAATCACTCTTTTGTACTATTTTTTCCTGGTACGATGCCACCCATGCAAAGTTCAAGCTAACAACCTTCTTTCAAAAAAAAAAAAAAAAAATTTAATTAAAACTAACGCTACGATACATCGGCGAAGCCCAACGACCCCCGCCTGTCCGCTCGCCATGCGGATCTGGAAGCGAAGCTCTGCGGAGCCCGGCGGCAGCGGGGGGCAGCGCCCGCCTCACCCGCTCTGCCCCCGGCAGCGGGGCCGAGGCTCCGGGCGGCGCTTCCCACCCTTACGCGACCGTCACCGGAGCGGCCCGAGGCCCCGCTCCTGCCCACCGACCCGCCAGCGGGGGCTCGGCGTCGAGGCCCGGAGCTGGCCCCGCCGGCGGGACCCTCCCCGGGGAGGAGGAAGGCGAAGGCGACCCCGCAGCCACCGCGCCCGGGCCCGCCGGGCTGGCGACGGCCGGCATCCCCGTCAGCCAGAGCCACCCGTCCCCGGTCCCCGTCTTACCGGCGCCCCAAGGCGGGGGGGAAGAGGCCCCCGGGCCGGGCGGGTGGAGGCCCGGAGGCAGCGGCGGCGGCTCAGAGGCGGCGGGGCTGCCGTGCGGGCGGGCTCTGCACCATCCTCCTGCCCTGACGGAGGCCACGGGGAGGGGGCCGGACGGGAGGGGGGGGGTGGGGGGAGGCCGCTGCCGGCGCCGCTGCCCGGACACCCGCCTCCTCCGCCACCGCCTCCCGCTGCTTCCGGGGACGCAGCTGCGACCTCTCACCCCGGCCGGCCGAGCGGACGGTGGCGCGGGGTGGACAAGATTGCTGAGGCGCCGGCAACGCGCGGGAGGAGCCGGGCGGCGGGCGGGGCCCCGCCGGCCCCCGGAGTCCCCACCACCGGGACCGGCGCCGGCCGCCGCACCGGGACGGGGCTCGTTGGCGGTAGCTGAGGGTCCGGGAAGCTGCTCGGGGCTCACCTCGTAGCGCCGCCCCGCCCCGCCTCCCCCCCCGTTGTCTTCTCGGGCCGGAGCGCGGCGGAGGAGGGAGGTTGGTGCAGCCCCGGCGGGGCCTCGGCACTTGCTGCTGCTCTCCTGAAAAAGGGGCTGCCGACGTTCCCTAGCCCCTCTCCCCTCCCTTTCCCACTGAAAACTAGCCAAAACAACTTCTTTAAAAAAAAAGTGGCCAATACTTAGAAGCGTTCAAGAGAAAATCCTTAAAGCAGTTGATTTAACGGAAGGAAGCAGAAGAATAACATTTTAATTATAATGAAGTCCAAGAGAGGAGAAGGTAAAGTCTTGCACCTGGGGAGGAATAACGCGCTGGGGTGACTCCAGCAAAGGGCAGTGGAGGTGACGGAGGGATGGGTGCCTGCAGCCCAGAGCGGGGATGACTTAGCCCGCAACAGAGAAGGCTCGGGGGGACCTTACCAACCGGGACATAAATACCCGAGGGTGTAAAAAAGACAGCAGCAGGCTCTTCTCTGTGGCATCCAGTGAAGCAACACCCGGCACTGGGCTGTGATCCAGCAGAAGGTAACAGCACTCCCAGCCCTCCAGCATTCCCGTGCTGTTTTAGCCAGTTACTCCATTGTAACCCTGCTGTTCCGAGCAAGGACAACTGCAACACCCTGCAATTTACAGCCAGGGTCTCCACCCTGCTAAATTACCCCGGACTGCAGCGGCAGCAGTTTGACAAGCTGGAAGCAAAGCGTATTTGCAATAGTTGTGGTACTTTGGAAACTACAGTATTTTCCTGAAGATCGCAAATCACCCTGTCTTCAAAGAGGTCTAAGGCCAGTACTGAATTACTCGCCTTAGTTTATGACTCTTCTTGACTGAGGCTTTTGGAAGGCAGGAGGTAGGATTGCCAATGCACATTTGGCAAGCCTCTCAGACAATTAAAAAAAAAATCATATACGCTAGTACTGTACACATCTCTGACAAAAGGATGATGGCTGTAGATAAAGGAAAAGGACACGTTCATCTCCTACTGGATACCCAGATGAAGTATCAAACCGTTTTGTCTTGTATTGAAGCCACTATAGCATTTGAACCTCCAAGGTTCAGTTCTTTATCAGATGGAACACTGCCGCTCCTCCACCCAAACCTCTTAACCCTTTTTTTTTTTCAAATTGCTGTTAAATAGCACTAGCTGTATTCATCAGCATCTATCTATGCCTCCCTACCTTAAGCATGAGTTACCTAGTCACAAAAGAATATACACCAGAGAATCTGCAAACATTAATAACTGGGTAGAAGAATCAATTTAATTTCATAATTCAGTTATATGAAACTAAAAGACTGTACAGTTTAATTAACCAGTACTTCCTGTAAAGTATCTTCTGTACTACAGCAAAATAATTGGGGGTTTCACATGCAAAGTAGTTTACAACGTAAGTTCCAATTCCTAGTAATGAGCTCCACAGTCTTTGATTTCAGTAATACTGAACTAGTAGTGCGCTGTTGAAAAAAACCAAATAATTTCTGATGCTGTGACTGTCACCAAAGCACAGCAGCCTGTATTCCAATTCACTTTAAGGTAGTATTTCAATTAAACTCTCTGGTTCACAAGTAACTTGTTCATAGATACCATTTGATAACTTTATGCATCACTGAGGTCTCTCACTGTATCTTATCCCAACCTTGCCTGTGGGACCAGAGCACCTCTATACTACAGCAATGCCCAGTACCAAGCCGATCTGGTACTGCTTACTGGAGGGTTCATCAGCTCACGCTGAGCCCAGAACTGACACAGCATCTTCCCAGCTCAGTGAGCAGCACCTCACAGCACCCTGTGCATGACAGCTTGCCCAGTCTGAATTTTTAAACACTGGAAAGATACTCTGCAGTTATTACCAGAGCAACTGAACTACCTTACTTTTAAGCAAGACAAAACTATTTACCTGTTTTACCTACAGACGGGTCATTTGCCTAATAAAATACTGACAAGGTCTTCAAGCAGTCTAGTTACTCAAACACTAGAATGCAAGTTCCTGTGAGAGCTGCTCCCAGCGTTGTTACTACCCAGGCTACACTATGGCTAAGAGCAAACCACTCCTGCTTGCTATCTTTGAGATGGGGTATGGAAATCCATCTTACCTGGGATTCGGAGGATTTGTTTGCTGAAAACACTCCCACTTTAGTGGCTTGATAACAAGATGGCATATGAATAAGAGATAGTTTAGTACAAATGCACCAGCAAGTCGTTCTTAAGTACTTAATCACTACAATGATCTTTCTGCAAAGAAAAGGACATTGTTACCTAGACTTGCACTTGAATGGCTAAGAATTGTGTCTGCAAAAACACAGAAGCAGTCACAATTATATTCACATTAATCATTAACAACATAAGAAAACCCAGTGACAAGATCTTTAGGAACTCATTAACAAGGCCATAATGTACACACTTTTATTTAAACATGGCAATTTACACAATAGTTCAAAGTTTGCTTACCCCTACCCCCCCCTCGGAAAACCTGTGTACCTAGATATCAGAATTAGCACCTAGTGTTTAAAAAGAAAAGAAAGACTTTACAGTATTATTTACTGCAAGCACAGGTCAGCTCCTAAGCAACGCGGGCTCAGAGACACAGGGTTACATTAAATAATTTAATTTCTTGTGATCATCCAATTAGCTCATTGCTTCACCTCTGCAGTAGAGTTTTGGGTAACTGGTTATCTCTGAAACACTAGGAATGCATAGTTCATAAGGCTAAATGCATTTGACAAAAAGGGACAAATCACAGTTGTGGTCTGAAATTATTGCAGAGCAAATTTAAAATAGCAGTGTTTTTAAAGCAGTGGAACATAATAAAGAGGTAGGTACTTTCCTCCTTGATGGTAAGAATTTAACATTGCTTAAAAGTAGTTCAAGCTACCTAGCTTTATGTTAGATATCTCAGGTACACAAACAAGTCATGGCAGACTGGATTTACTGGAAGATATTTAAAATTATATAGAAAATGTTTCACTGGCATAAAAAAGTTATATTTTTAAGAGGTTACTTTTTGTGGAGTGTGCTATTATTCTTAACTTGAAATACACCGATCTAAACTTTTAGTGACATCAAGCCATATTTACCTTGATGTTCAGTGCTTTAGCGAGGTAAATCCCTTTGCTAAAGAGGGTCACTAAAGATCAGAAGACTGATGTTTTGTGAAAATAAAGCGCACTTTTCTGCTTGGAGCAACGGCTCATGCTTCTTCTAAAAAGCAGCCTCTAATTATATGAACTTATTTATCTACCAGGATTGTCAAAAAAGCAATCAAGACCTAGCCCACTGACGGAAATTACTAGGCAATGCCAGAAAAGAAAGCCACTTTTGGTGCAACTCTTGCACTATCTCTTCCCCTCCCCCTTTTTGTTCCACATTATGCAATTTTTAATACAAATATTGCTTCCTATTTCTGAAGCCTGGCTCCACATTCTCTTCAAAAGTAGTAATATCAGCACTTATGTGCACCACTGAAGGCTATCAGGTGTACTGACAAAGCAGAGAGAACGTTTACATGAAGAAATGTCATATTTCAAATAGCACTTTTTTTTTTTACAGAGCAAATTGAGATGAGTGTCAAGTTTTCAAATCATTACAACAATATCCTCTCTGACTGCAATTCATCAGTTATACCATCTAGCTTATTGAAACATTAACAGTGTACTTGCCTTTATACTGCAACATGATTTAACTGAAAGGTGCTAAAATGAACACTTCTATATCATTTTCACTCATACACAAGATGTCATGCACAGTTGAGACATTAGATTTTAAATCTATTTACAATTTTACATATTTTACAATATATATTTCATCTTTACAGCTACAGAATAAATTCAGACTAACATTGGTACCTTTTGAGTTTCTGCTGGGACTCGAATTCAAGTTAAACTACTTATTAAAAACAAGTAAGTGCATGCCTACAAGGAAGCTTTCAGGAAAAATGTCAATGGACTAGTGTTGCTTAAAAATTACACCGGTTTGTGTAGAAAATTTAAATTCAGTTCAAAAACCCATAAAAGCCTAATAGAAATCTACTTGACTAAAATAAATACAATTCATTACACTTAACAAAAAAATGTACCTTTAAAAATGTACTGATTTAAGCTCATCTGATTTTTAGCCTTAAATGTACTTCCCTTCCCAAGTAGCTGATAGTACTAGGTGAGAATAATGATGCTTTTCAGAGTTACTACTGATAATTATCCTGCATAAACCTGAGGCTGCAGTGGTGGGGGCAGCTTGTCATTCTCCACATTTTCAGAGTCAATAGCTGCTAAGGCTTGACTTTTTGGTTTTATTTCTAATGGATATTTCTCAACAATATCTTGGACTTCCTTTGTTATTCCATCAGTCCAATCTATCAGGTCTTTCTCAAGCTTCTTGGCTTCATTGACAATTCTTTCCTGTTTCTCATTCAACTGAGACAGGAGGTCTAAGTTTTTATACATTTGCTTAACACCCAGGCACACATCAGGTGAGAAACTGTCAGATTCTTGCTTCTTCGGGGATGTCTGACCAGTCATAAAACGATCAAAATCTTCTTGGCTTAGATTTAAAGACTGAGCATCCAGTTTTTCAATGAAGGCCACAGCACAGCACTACAAACAAAACAGAGAGTGAGTATCACTGCAAGCTACAGATTGGAATGTATGCATTCTATTTTTTATCCTGCCATTAGACCAGTAACTGATTATTTTTTATTTAATGCCTCAGATTGCTCCTAAAGATCTTTTCCAGAAGCTAACTATATCAGACAGTTCATATGCCTCTTTCCTCTCCCCAAAGTTTGAAGAAGTCAAAAACTCTGAGAACAACACAGGAAGACACCACTTCAGCAGAACAGTACCAACTCACTGGATAACATCCGTTACAAACCTCAGGGTTGCTGCATTTTGGAGGTGAGGGAACAGAAAGAACATGACAACTAGACAAGAGCACTATATTGATATTTAATAATCTGATCAGCAGAGATCTGCTATGCTGTCTATTCATTTTCTGAAGGAAGGAATGTCAAATGCCCATCTTACCTTGTGGATGCTCTCCTCCTACTGAAAGGAATTTTTAACATTCCAAGTATTTAATTCAACTACATATTTTCCCTCGAGAATTGCTTTACGATGAAATGCAGAGAAGCCAAGTTCATAATCATAATTCCTTCTAACATGAACAAGCACACCAATAAATGCCTCCTGCAGAAGCTTTAAAAAGCCTGTTTACCTCCACACATTAATGGCCTAGTTCTGCGGGCTGTTCAAGAAGAGATAAACTCTCATGGGCTTAAATAGGGAACTTTGCATCCATAACATCTGCACAGTCCAAACTCAGGCTTTTAGGAATAGAAAGTAATTAACTCCTTACAAAATAAAAATATACCCAAGTCTTAGCATCAGACCGTTCACATAAAGGGTTTAATATTATAAAGAAAGCAAAGCACTGCCTGCTTTGGAAAGCAAAGGAAGAGAGAGGAGATATAAAGCAAGAGAGCAGGCTGTACTCTAAGTAACCTCAACCACTCTCTGAAGATCAGTTTTAATTTTCCTTCTGTGTTATGCTGTGTTTGCCTTTACTGGAAACTCCTACATCCAAATAAAAGACAATCTTGTTATATAAAACGTTAATACTATTCCTACACTTACCAGATTGGTAAAGTAGTAGCCATCTTCTCCTGTCATTAACCTGCTTGGATTACAGAAGCGTGTTATATACTGGATGTTAGACTGCAGACGGGGTGGGTTTCCCTTCAAAACAATGTATATAAGTGTTGGAAGAAAGTCATCAGCAGAAGCTGGTTCGTTTTTTGTGATTTTAATAGCATTAAATATATGCTTGCTGCACTTGGTGATGCATGCTAATTTATCACGAGGGACACGCTTTGAATCCATTTCAATAATATCTGTAAGATAAAAAAGTTCTCAGATCATTAAAACCATATTAACCAGACACTTCAATGAGTAGGACACTTACTGGACAATACTAATACTGCATCATTTTTCTGTGGTGCTTGCTATTCCATAAAAGTATCTGTTTATTCAACCTTCTATTGGTTCAGCCCAAGTATTTCAAATAGATCAGGTAAGCCTAAGCACTTCTACGATAGAAAAATTGTTCCCGCTTCACAGATGATATCCTAGTCCAGTATCACAAAGACTACTGCAAATCTAAAAGCCTGGACCCCCTTCTGATGATAGCAGAAAATAATCTCTATGAGCAAGAGATATAAAATTTAATGCTGTAAGTAAGTATACACTTCATCATTCACAAACCTGTAATTGCTTTTACAACCATATCGGAGACTTCTGGAATTTCTTCATTGACAGGAACACACAGCATTTGTGGAGTTACCCAGTGCAAAGCCCTATGACAAGAAAAAAAAATGTTAAACTGTTCTGTGCCTGTAACATTCAGGTGTTTGAAACAAGCTGCTTCTTGAATTCAAGGCACAAGGAGTGCTTTGTGTAAATGAGACACTAGTCCAGTCATAAGCTAGTTTATTCCACTGAAGTAATTTATTTCCATAAAAATACTTTCTTTTTTTGCTATAATTTAACAAAACCAAACCAATTAGTCCTCCTAGTGTAGTAGCTTTCATTAGTCATTCTATTCATTCCTTCTGTTTCTTAAATAAAGTGCTTTTAACCCTTTCTGGTTAAAAAGCTTGCCATTTTTGTGTGCACAGCAGAAGATTTTTAACATGCTTGATTAAGAGCTCATTTACAGGACTGTGGATTACTCAACCATTTTTCTTTTAAAGACTTACCTGATTCTCTTTTGGACAGCAAGATCTTTCTTCTCATCATCAGTTGTTTCAGGGCAAAAGACATATTTATACTGTCGAGTCATAATATATTTTTCAATCTGATCCATTGCTTTCTCTACTTTTTCAGGGGGCACTGAAAGGTAAAAATCCCACGCCCAATACAGTAAATAAAGTATTCTGTGGCTCCTTTGAAGATTTAATACAGTTTCGTCCTAATATCGCCAAATCAGTACTACTGACTTGATCCA
Organism: Haliaeetus albicilla; assembly: GCF_947461875.1. Taxonomy (NCBI): domain Eukaryota; kingdom Metazoa; phylum Chordata; class Aves; order Accipitriformes; family Accipitridae; genus Haliaeetus; species Haliaeetus albicilla. Next base: position 6,860,680 of record NC_091491.1, read on the forward strand.
ACCTGAGTTAATAAACAATGGATATACTTGGAGTACTTTCACTCTCTACAGCAGAATTAAAAATATAATGGTGACAACACCATAGTGACATGCCAAAGTAAGTACACATAGGTTCACAATGAAGCATGTTCATTTAGCACATTCAACACACAAATTAGGTTCAGCTGCTTGCAGCTTACAAGAATATTTCTCAAAAATACAGTCTTTGAGAATAAGTCCAGTGAGGTCTTCCAAGTCGTCTGTTTCTGTTTATGTCTAAAAAAATCCCTGGGTATGTTTAAACTGTGCCACTTGCATACCAGGCACATAAAAGCAGTCCACAACAGAAATACTCCCTCTCACTGGCTTCTTGTGCATTACAGTGTAACGTAAGGCTCGCAGCCGGTTAATTGGGTTGAGACTACCTATTCAACTTCAGTTTTAAACAAATAGTATTGAATTTAAAACAAGAAATTAAACCAACTGAACCATATTTAATTGAAAGTTTAAGAAAAACCTGTAAAAACAAATAATTTACACGGCAAAGCTTTATAGAACTGGTGCTGCTGGGAATAGCTCTAACTAAGGTACTGGAATTTGTTAACAAAATTTCTGAAAGCTGGTTAGGAATGTTTCGTTTTTACTTGAAAATGCAAGAGGCTTTATCCTCAAAATCATTACTTTTTCAGCAGTAAGATACGAGGAAGAGGAACATGATACCTTTCCAACGTGTCTGTAATTTCTCTGCTACATTTTGATAGAAGTCCTGGGCACATTCAGATTGCTCCTCAATGCTTAAGTCCTATAACAGAAAACTGTTTTAAGTGTGCATGTGTGGAAGAAACGGCAGCAATGCCTCTCATGTTTTGTTTTTGTTTAAGGAAAGTGTCCAGATGTAGTAACAGTCTGAGAATGCAAATATATCAGAGATGTTTATGTTGGCTAAATTATATTTAAAAATATGAGAAACCAAGACATACTGGCTCTTTAACATGTGAAAGACGTTTATTTGCTGAACAGATGTATATTAGCAATGGAACTGGACAGGTGCAATGCCGTTTTCCCTAGACACATCCCTGAGCAACGGTTGACAAAATACTGTAGACTATTAAGCAGAATGCTTGCTCCCAATTTTGTCTCTTAACTTTTTAAGAAAGGATATACAGTATACCAAAAACCAAGAATATAAATCATAATTTGAAAGAATATACAGTAAACATTTCTAATGATAAAGTTACTATGAAATATATTCACAATGTTATTTGTTAAACAACATTGTCTTTTGGGCATTAACTAACTGAGCTACTGAAGAATGTAACAGAGGTTTGCAGTTAAAATTAACTTTACCTATCAAGCCACTTTTCACCATTAAATGGCAGCATAAAACCATACATTAAAAAGAAAAAAAAAAAAAGGAGAGAGAACTTAGTTTCTGAATTCTCTAAGGCCAAAAACTAGACAGTTACCCTTGAACACAAAGTCTCAGCTCTAATGGCAGTGCTGCATTTTAGGCCTGGTTTACATGTAGCAGCAAATTGTATGTTTTGAGAAAGACTTCTTTTTGACTAGCACAAACTATCAAGGAACTAGGAAATGAGAGTACCTTCAGTGTTTATAACCAGTAATAACAACACACTATTTTCATGAACTCTATGCTCAGAATGAATCAGTTCTAAAAGAGAAAAAAAACCAAAACAAAAACCAAACCAAACTTCAAGATGTTTTCAAAGTGGAGGGCATGTAAGATTCCATCAGAACTTTCTTTAACTTCCAGTCCAATGTGAAGATATAATTTGAGTAACTACATACTAAATAGGGAAGGGAAGGAAAAAAAAGTAGTGTGCTAAATACTGACTCATTTCAACCATAGGTGGCACTAGAGATACATTAATATTTCAAGAACTTTTTTTTTTTAATGGAGAATGAAGATGTAACCCTTATTCCACATTAAAAAAAAAAAAAAAAAGAAAAAAAGCATAGTCAAGTTTCCCTTCCCCAAAGAAAAGGAGACATGTTGGTTGATACTGTATTATCTTTCTAACTTTTTAGACTTCAGAGATCTAAAAACTCATTATGTAATATATTTTAATTTCCACAAGTCATATTTATCTAGAAAATTGTTCAACAGACTAATTTATGTGGCATTTATTCAGAACTCATTTATTTGGGTTGCAAAGGAAAGTTCTCTCAAGATACCGGGGTTGGAGGGTTTCTTTGGTCACATACCATATCAAAAAGCAAGGCATTGACAATTTAAGACTGCCACTAGATCTTCATTCAACTAAGCATATCAGCTAAAGACTCCTGTATACAATATACAAAAAACAAACTGCTGGAAGAAGTGCAGCATTTTCTCCATCTCTCCCCAGTTTCCCCATTTTATTTATGTAAAAGGCATGCAAAACTTACCCTTTTATGATTCATTGTGTCCAAAAATAGTTTACATTGCTTATAGATATCTTGTCCAGGCTTTTGATACGTCTTGAGAAATTCTATGAATTCCTTGGATACTCGATCTGTCTCGATGCTAGCCTGCCTGTTTATAGAAGGGCTGGGAGCCTTGGCTTCTTGGATCTCTGCCGGGAAAATTTAGGCACATCAGATTACCTTTTTTACACTGATGGATGACTGCAGGAAGCGTTTAATGTGTCTTAAAATTGCAGGTTGGTTTTTTCAACTGTGCAGATGAATGAGCATTTCTTTCTCAAGCTTTACCAGTGAAATGCTGGATATTACTAAACAGAACTCTAAGAAACTGAGTATTCCACTGAAGTGAAACATTTATAGCCACATACCCATTTACACTAATGGCCTTTTTATATTAGCAAATTACTGTAACATGGGTTTGCTTTCGGGTTTCTTACATTTTCATTCCCAGGTAAGATATCTCCATATAAGATCAAGGCTTCCAGATGGGATTCTGCAGCAGTTTAAGATAATGGAGTGCTCCCTTTTCCGTTCTCCCTCACCTTTACATTCCTGCTCCTTTGCTTTCAACTGGCTCATGAACTAGCTCAGGGAGTAGTAGTTTGGGGCAGCCCTAGTCAGAAATCAGTGTTTCTTTGGGGTTATTTTTCAGCTTGATCAGCTCCCCAAGCTGGCTTCCCACCAGGTCATAGGAGCAGCAGCAGCAGCACAAGACGAGGAATGGGAGCATGAGGTTGGTGAAAATGCAGCAGCCCTTCTTTGGCTAGGCAGCAGATGCCACAGAATCACACCTGCAGTGTAAATGAGAACTTGGCCATTTGTGTTTCGGCAAGAACAGAAGCACCGCGCCTGTTCAAGAAAGAATTTGCTTGGCACTCAAGAAGGAGGTAGGAACACAGACTGCACACAGCACTGGATGCAAGTTTATATAGCTGCAACCACAGGATTTTTCCACACAAACACATCTGATTTTCCAGGGTGTACGTTGCAAGTTAATTGTACTGATCCAATACCTTCACTACCCAAGTTTAGTTCACCCACCTTTCAACTTGCCAGCCAACACTGTTCAGAATGAAGGATTGAATAGAGATGATGTAAATGAACATGATGAAAAGCAAGCAGCAAAGAGACAGAAAACATGAAAATATTCATGGTCAACATGATACAAACACATCTTTCAACCTCAAAATACTAACATGCACAACAAAAAAATCCTTGTTTCAATAAGCATACATGCAGAACTCCAAAATATAAGGAAATAAATGGGATTAGTATATTTAAATTGGTATGTTTTATATTGGAAGTAGCTTATTGTTGGGTTTTTTTGTTTGCTGTTACTTGTTTTTAAAGAGATACAGCACTATAGTAAATTCAAAGCTGTAGGATCCAGTGACTAACAACAGTGATCACTTGACCAAAGCACAAGACTCTACACTTCAGCATAACCTTCTCTGGGTAATAATTTGGTCAGATACCATTAAAACATTTATTGTATTTAAGTGATAAGAATGGAAAAGGTTTTGCAAATATTTAAATTGCAGCTGCAGCAATCAAGATACGGAGTGCAAATCAATCTCCTTTCTAGTTACACAAGAACACTTTTTTCCAGAGGGCATTTCCTCCAATCTTCTTTATACCTAAGATTCAAAGTAGAATGCCTGCACAGTACTCAAGCTGAACAGCAACCACTACTATATGTTGATCCAAATTTGTCATATTTAATATTACATAACCAGTAAGTACAGAGCATAGCTTTGCAATAATAAACAAAGCAAGCAGGTCCACTTTTGAAAGGGTAGAATTATAGGGTATTTTTTCCACAATTAATTACTGACTTCATTTCAAAGAACAGCCAAAGATTTATTTACTTATTTCAACACCGAGTTCACTGTATCAGAAAAATCATGAACTTTATTCCACTATTTGACCTTAAGGAATATGAATATGATTTTTTTAGTCATGGATCTAGAATAGATTTTTTTTTTTTTTTTTAGTTACTAGAGAGATGTAGACAATTGAGGCACATTACTGTTAATGTAGGCATTAAAAAAATTTGAATGTTAGAATGAACTGTCTTTTTAATGAGTCACACCAAGAACTACATGTAGTCACTCAGAAATGTTGCACCTTCATTAATCTCCGTGTTGAAATCCTGATTTCAGGAAAATGAACCTGTACAACATACACTGATTACTTAGGACTGCAGGAACAAACATACTTTCAGCAATAAAGTATTTTCAGCTTTGTCATGTACTTTAAAAGAGTTAAGTCTAACTAAAAAGAAGCTGATTGCCGAAAAGAAATTCCATTTGAACAAGCTGAAGAGAACCTAGTAGAGGAGATATGCCAAAATGAAAAGAAAGAGTATGGGAAGAGTTAAGAAAGGATCACCTTTACAAAGAACAAACACTATTAATATTAAAATCTTTCTCAAGGCATTCTACAAAAATGCTAGTTGTTACAGCAGAACATTAGCACTCCAGTGATTCACTATGGTTGTGCCATGGTCATGGATCTGAGTCCAAGAATATAAAAATAGTGTTGTCATTAGCTCTACTACACACACCCATTCATCATCTTCATATAATTTGCAAAATAAAGAATGGTACATCTTCAAATTTCTTTATTCAGCAGAACACGTCAGAATTGCAAACAAATAGCATAGGACAAGATCCTAAAGGTGTTTGCTTCAAGGGTTCTGGAGTCCTTTTGGTTTAAATGAAACCAGTATGTCTTCTCTTGATATGAAATTGTCGTCTTGATAATTGTAACAAACATTTGGAGATGTTTTGAGAATGCAGAAGTTCTTGGAGTGCAAGCTATTAAACTGAAATAGTTTCAACTTACAATCAGATTTATAATGGCAACCCAGAATTATTTTTTGATAAAAATATGAAGCAGCACAAGATCTAGCTACTTCTTAACAAAATTCTTATTTTTTTGAAACTGCGTAATCCTTCAGATGTCACACTAAGGTAAGCTGAAGCTTCTTTGAGCTCTTATTCCTATAGTCTTCTTACCAAAAAGCAAAGAATTGATTTAAAGATTCAAGTTCACGTCAAGATGCTAGACTTGCTTTTTTTTGTCATCTTCGTATTCAACAGCACAAGTTATAACTGGCACAACCCTAGTTTGTATTTTGCCAAGCCCAGCTAAGAAATAAGCTTACTAAAATCAAGCAGACAGCTTGCTCAAGCTGTACTGCATTACCTTCAGTAGGGGAAGCCAGTTCCCAGGAGGGAGTAAAAATCTCCTTCAAATCCCTGAGAATGTTATCAGCATTTCGCTCCCTCCCAAGCTGTCCTGGCTTAACGATTTTCTCTTGAGCCACTGAAATAAATGCAAAAGCAAGCAAGACACCAAGAACGGGAGCATGTCAGGAGAGACGGTGCACGGGATAAAAAAAAGAAAATATGGAAAGTGAGAAGAAGGAACATAAAAAAAGTTCTTAATACATAGCTGAATGCCTCATTTAGCCAGCTGCTGCCCATGGACCAAAACAAATTCTAAGGCGAAATCCAGACATATTTAGAACTTCTTATTACGGAAATGCATTGTCAATAAGGCTAAGATATATTAATGTTGCTTTTTCTTCTGGAATGCCTCCTCCACAGTCTAGCATTTTCCAGGTTTTGCCCATGTAAGATATTGCTATGCAAAGACATCAGTGCCATTAATCATTCTTACTTGTAACACATGCTGTAGAATAAACATTCAGCCAACCACAAACTTGATATTCACAACCCCCACACACATAAACACTACAAGTTTCCTTTCACATTTATTTTCATTTAAAGGCACCCTGCTTACACATTCCATTTTTTCTGTTAAAGCTGCTGAAGTGATCCATTATGACAGCATCATCTGATATTTTGATATCAGCATTTCTATCACACTTAGACATATCAGTTTGAGGTGACTCACAGCCAGTACCTTTTCTCCTGCTTTCTTCAGGAAGAGTTCCCTTTCAAGTCCTAAACTACAGAATCACACTATGGTTGACTCATGAATCTAGCAAGAATGTGCATCATATGAACAAGATACTTCCACTCAGCAGTGCAGTGGTAGACCACCACCAGGAATACGTTTATACTACACTTTAGTGGAAGAATTCCTGTATAGCTAACACAAACACGGCACTGTTCTATTTAAAAGATTGTTCGGCATCACCCAAAAGCTCATGTTTTTCTGTTTTTTCAGTAAGACTTCACATATAGCAATCACTCTCCAGGAGCATCATTATTCCAACTTTTTAAGGTCAAGGCACAGAGTACTACTCTGCCTTTTAGTACAATACAAATATCAAAAATACTTTTTAACTTAACATGTTGTATAGAACCATTAAAAGCAAAGGAGAAAGTTACCCTTCTTAGCTCCTGTTCTGGAAGAAGCAGTGAAGAACTTCTTCACGGTAGTGACCTTTCGCGTTTTCTCATTGGTTTTCTTTTCTTCAAATTTTGAAAAGGTCAGTGACTGTGCCCCTTGGGTACTCTGACTACTGGCATATGCTTCTTCTTCCTCACGCTGAAGCCTGGAATTAGAAAAATGTATGTCTAATTTAAGTGCTTAAAACCAGCAAAAATAAGCTAATTTCCTGTGCAATAAATTACTCATTTGACATGATGCTAATTCTCCTCTATGCTCATCTTCCTTTCTTACTTCCTACCACATCTCCCTTCATTCCATTACATCCACTCTTTCCATGTTGCAATGGTGAATGAAAGCGAGGGAAAGCTTAAGATGGCAAGGGAGGATTAAATAGTAAGGTCAAAAGAGAGGAGACTGAAATATAATCACAGTCACTTTCCCCTCATGTCACAGCCCTGAATTCTACAAAGGTAGAGGTGAGGGAAAAGACTGTAGGAGGACTTCCAATAATTGATTCAGTTGCCTTCCTCGCTGCATCGTGTTCCGAATTTCACAGCCTATTACCACAGGCAATCCTTTACCATGTTACTAAAGATAAAAACTATGGCTCACAGCTGAGCAAGTGAAATACCCTGTCATAATCTCAAAAATACTCTGGGAAATAGATCATTGTTGTCATAATTTCTTTTCTAAGTCTTGGTAACACTTATGCTTACTTGAAGGAATGAGGCAAACCACTTCACTGCAAACACTGATGGGTGCTTTGCAAAGACCAAGCCCATCTTTCAATCTACATGTACAAAGTAGGGGAGGGCAAACATGCTAATCCTTCAACGGCTACTTTTCTTCCTATGCAGGAAAATTAAAATAGGTTAAATTATATTGCCCTTCAAGATGCTAAAAGGTTGAGCAATTTTCTTTAAACATCCATCCAGCTCAGGATGGACCATAAATAGTCTTGCACTTGTAATCTCTTGAGGCAAGAATTGTGTTTTATCTGTGCTGACAAGCCTGTCTGTTCGCTACAGCAAACAATCACAGCTTATCTGTTCCTTTAGCATCTCCCTACTGAACAGTTACTTATTAAAGAATTCCTTAAATGCCCCACTTTATTGTACATAGATGTTATAAGACTGACAGCATAACTATCTGCTCTAATAATACTTAAGCTTTTATTAACTGTTTAAGCCAAATTTATGGCAGAGTTAAAAAATGACACGTCCTCTGTACTGTACCCAACAGCTTACCTGGCACCTTCTGATTAGGCTAGAAAAAGTTTCAAGCACTTCTTAACTTGCAGTTAATCTGTTCCAGTGCCAGACAGTAAAGAGAACATTATAAACAAACAAACAAACAACTTCAAAGTCTAAGATAAAGAGTGTCTAGGGTAGTCAGATACCAGAAAACTTAGGGCTTCCAAACTATAACCATCAGTTTGGACCCAACTCAAGTTCAGAGAGCTTCCACAGATGTCACCTTCTTCAGGCAGGCTGATGTAAACAGTGCACTTAATGACTTTTCTTCCCCATTCCACCCGCCTGTGACCTTGGTTAACATATCACTAGGTAACTCAAGTTCACTGAAGGGTTCCAAACTCGAGTGCAGACATGTATCTCAGGCATTTGCACTTTCTCCTAGAGTTCGGGCATATTCCACTAATACATTAAGGTAAGCATATGTAGAGAATCAGTGTCAATATGAACAAACATCTTGGCCAGCTCAAGGCAACTGCCAATCAACTCTTAATACACAGCTAGATGCTCCTCCATCTTAAGAATTCACATAACCCTGAAACAGTTAATTGTGAGTGGATGTCGTGTAACTCATACCTGGAAGTACTACAGCTGTCCTTTGTTCACAAAAGACGATGCTTTGCAGTTTCTCAGGCAGCAGATAATGCTTTTGCTTTCTACCCAAATCCAACAAAAAGCAGTTGAAGCTACTCTTATTTTCTCACTCAAGCATAGATTTCCTCCAAGACCCATTTTCAGGGTCAAGCATTTATCACACTAGGAAAGCTAGACTGTTTTGCAGAAAGTACGTGCTTAGAAAAATTACCTACATTGTTAAAGCTAAAGCTTTGATGGTTTTGGGCTCAATCCTGCAGTTTAAAAGAATGACCACAGACAAGACTAAACCCAATTTTTTAATCAGTAGCTGAAATGTAAAGCCGTTGTGCTGGCTATATTCAAGACAATAACTGTGGTCTCCAGAGGCAGAGGTATTTTAATCAAAATTGTCACTTTCACCCTTCCAACTGCTAGTTAGAATTACAGATTTCAGTATGCAAATTAGGTCAAAGTATTTGTTGAGAGGTTGGGGGGATGTTTACATTTATTACTTCACAGACTTTCTTTTGAAACCTCTTAAATTAGAATGTCATAAATATTCATCTTTGCATCAAAAGGAAGATTTTCCTTCCCTTTCTTGCTGGAAAGGTCAAATTTGAGAACTTATGATGAAACTGAGCCTGAGCAAATAGGACTAGAAAATAGGAGGCAGGAATAGTATTTAGTGAAGTCACCCTACTATAAAAGAGGAAGGAATAAAGAGGGCTCTTTACCGCTCTGCCAGCTCCCAATCCTCTTGAATCTGTTTCTGCCTGGCCTTATGGTATTCCTCTCTCCAGCACTTGGAGCAAAATCCCTGCCAAGCAGGATTGCCATAGTAACCACATCCCTTCTTGCACAGTAGCTCTGACTGATCGACGTGAATTCCTCTGCGTTCAGATTTCAGGTTCATTTTCTTCCTGTTTAAAGAGAAAAGGGTTAAAGACAGAAATATGGTAACAGCCTGCTAGAAATAATTTCTTTTGAAGGCTTGCCTTTTAGAAAGAAGTCACCTGTTTTAATTACTTAATAGTTTCATAGCAACAAAATAAAGGCCTCAGGAGGAAGGGCACAGTTACATAACCATACAGCCCCAAAAGCCAACTGCAACATCAGCATATGTTTGCATAGCTTTGACCTGCAAACAGTACCAGACAGCTGGCCTGGAAAGCAAGCCAGCAGTACCAGTCAAACAGCTACATACGCATGTGGAAAAAGGCACAAGTCTCTGACCTCACCAGCACATTGTTCTAACAGTTGCAGAGGCACAAAGCAACAGAGGAAAAAAGAAATATGGAAAGTTACAATCACCACGAAGGAAGCAAACTGAGTAAGAGACGAAATGTAAATAGGTTTGTATTCAGGCTAAGACTGTCTCTGCAAAGAATCACACTGGTGAGACTTTAGCTAACGTATCTTTGGCCTCAAAGAATATGTCTTCATGGCACAGTCAAGTATCACAGCTAACCCAGCAGGGTACATTAACACGGATGAGGTGCATCTCCATTTCCTTCAGTACTCGGGTTACTTCGGAGTTAAGTTGGGCTTCTGCATACAGCACAGCTCTATAGAATTTATATAAAGTGACTACAACAAAAAGATTTATTCTCATGCCTACACCACCACTGTGCAGAGCCTGCCTTCCAGTGATCCAGCCCTCCCCTTTTCTTGCTTGACAGAAACCATCCCACATGCCAGCTTGCTCCCAAGGGCATTTCAACTACTTTGTTCTAATTCTAAATGCTGGATTCATTTTAGGAGAAAAGGAGCACAGGAACCCCTGTATTAGCAAGTTTAAGGTCTGCATATTAAAACACAGACATTTGGATTGCAATATTGACATACAGAGACACTAGGAATACCACAGCAAGGCACTGGAAAGCAGGTCTTGGTCACCAAATCCAGCCCCTTTTTCTTCCTGTGATCCTCAGCAGACAGTGCTCTGTGTAAGCTGAGCAAGCACCTCAGCAATTCAGTTTCTTGCTCTCACATTCGTAACCAAAGGTGCCCCTACGACTTCCTTCCTCTAACAGGAAAACCAGAAGATTTTTAAACCAACGCTGCCCTGCAGTCTGAAGACCCTGCCCTGCCCTCCCTTCGAGCTCATTACTTAAGATCACACAAGGAAAACAGAACACACATTGAGATGCAATGTATGGAAAGCAAGATGAAAAGAGATTTTCTTAAACTGAAGAATGTCAGTAACTGTCAGAGTAAATCTCGTTTTAACCCGAGATTCATGACGACCCCTAAGTTCATGTGTTTGAAGAATCTGGATCTCTGGTTTTTCACGTTTCTGCCCAGCAAAGGTTACTTACCCCTGGCAGGTCTTGCCCTCAACAGTCTCAGAAAACTTTTCTCTGGGTCATCCAGCAAACCAGATGTGATACGCACAACTGTCATTACCAAAGATAGTTTTCTACTATAGGAAGTAACAGCTAATTTGTTCCAAGCTGAATTACATAAGATCAGCCATTTTAAAAGACTGATAATGTTTAACATTTCCCATTAATCTAAAGTTATTTTAAGTAAAGTAACAGGAAACACTTATGATTTTCTCTGAGGGGGGGAACAAATTAAATATTCCATCTTACCTATGTAAGTATTATGGCTCCTTCCACTAACTTCTTTTCTATCTTTGAAAGTAGTAATGAGCTCCTAAAAATAATCTAAAAATAGTTTCATTGTAGAGACCTGTATATTAAGGGAATCAGTTTCTTAATGGCATAATTTATAAAGACACATTTCCTCATTTATACAGATAGACAGCAGCTGAATACTCTCTTTTCTTTCCCGCAGAATGTCTGACAGTTAAAAAGACATTAATATGCTTCTGCAAAGCAAAATGAAAAAAACCTATGAGATTTTAAATATTTGAGAGCGCTTCATTCCTATATGGACAAATTAACAGAGCAAAATAATTGCCTTCATAAAAATCTTCTGGTTTCTGTACTATCTTCATTTTCTGATTCCTCAAGTAAGGGCTTCGTGATGACTGTAATGGTACACAGATCTGCTGACTAACAATCTATCTAGCAGACCAGAAATTAAACATCAAATGTTTGTCAACTGCACAGCCTGGGACGGAAATTGCATGTTGGCAGTATTTGGAAACACAGCCCATTCTCAGAGCATCACACATGCCCTTTATGACCAATTCTGAAAAGAATGGGGAAGCAAAAGCTTGAAACTCTTCAGTTGCTCCTGATCCAGTTTAAAGACCGCTTCCTAAAAACAGAAGCTGCAGCAGCATTTTGACTAGAGACTCTACTGCAGGTGCCTGTACTAGAAAAGACCACCATGCATAAAATTTTCAATATTGCCATTAATTGTAAAGCTGATCAGTCTGAATGTTTTTTATTGTAAACTACAGGGAGCTATAAGACACAACAGATAAAAACATTTTCATAACACAAAATTCAGAGAAATTTTACACTGATCTCCATCACCCAAGGATCATTCCTGATCCTATCGCCCACTACAATGGAATAAGTTACAACAGTTTTGCAATTGCAGTCTGTAGGCCAATTTCATTAATTCAGGTGTCTGTTGTTCTTATTCAAAAGCACCATGCTTCAGACACTCGTATTTTTTGGAAACTAAAGGAGTAGAATGAAATACATGACCTTGCTTCTATTCCACATCAACATCTTGCTTTCTGAAAGCTAACAGTATACTCGGTTTCTATGCCAGTTATGCACTTTCACTATCTCTATACAGACACACAAAACTTAGCTTTCTGTATTCACAGAGCTTTAACTAGCGCCACAATTACCTTTGGCATCCTGCTAGCTCTTTGTGTACATTAGAACTAAAAATAAAGTTCTGTTTAGTGTCAAAGTTCAGCAGCTTCCCTTGGAGTAAGCAAAACAGGTCTCTTTGTAGGAAGCTTTTTTTTTTGTTTTGCATTCTTTCGGGAGAGATTTGTAAACAGCTGCAAAGCCAAGCCACTGGGAAACAAGTTGTTCTGCTTTCTCTCCTTCCAAGTATTTTCAATTGCAGTTACATCAGTTTCAGATCCAGGGACAAAAGAGGTCACCTTGAATCAATATGAAGAAATCACATGCTGCACTTCAAGCAGAGGCTTTCTGCTCCCTTTAAACACATACAGCCATTACAAAAAGAGTTTCACAGCCAATTTCTGCAGGTCTGCATTTACATTTTAATGAACAGAACAACTCAAGTTTTAATAGACTGAATATGAAAAATCCATCTCAAGTCCACTTTCAGCAACTAAATCGCTGTGTATTTTATGATCTTCCATTCCTAAAAATGTTTTGTTGGAACTTTTGAGTATCCAAAATGCTTTTTTTTCTTTCTCTATTCCCTTGTCTCCCTCCCACTCCAGCTAAAGGTGCATCATTCTTTATTCAATGATAAAGTCAGCGCATTTGCACAGTCACACCACTTATTTTGCATGGTCAGACCTCTTATTTTTATTCATGCCCTGAACGCATGACCTGTTCAAAGCTTACTTCTGAGTAACATAATCCAAAAGAAAGAACAAATTTGCTGTTTTCCTGGAGCTGGACAGGTAGGCAACTCTGAAGAGCTTTCATACTGCCTGACCACTGAGAAGTCAGGAAAACAATAGTAAGGAAGGTAACATATGTTCACATTTAAAAAAAAAAAAATCTAATCAAGAAGGACAATAAAGTACCAGAAGATCATAAACAAAATTAACTAGTACAATTTGGAGAGCTGCACTGCACCAAACATCCTTTTTACATCTCCTGTATCCCAATTAAAACACTTCAACAACTTCAAAAAGCACCACGTCTCCCTCCCAGGAGCAAACACCTGTAATTTAAAGTATATTCATACATTGCTTTCTTCAATAAGTACTTCAAATAGTTCTGATGTAAATATTGTCAGGGAAAGCAGAAATGACACTTCCTTACACATTTCCTCACAAACACCATGATACAGAATCTTCTTTTAAGCATTTCTGTACCAGTACTAGACCTCATCAAAGGTTAATATCTATGTTAATTAGCAGCACCCCTTTGAAAAGTTTAGAAAAAGAACAGGCTCTTGGACTTAGTTATTAATTTATAAAATCCCTTTCCCTTTGTTACATTTACAAGTAAAAGCTTCTTCCCTCCCATTTTTCTCTGAAATGGAAAAACGGAAACCACCCAACCCCTTTCTATGATCATGATCTTTAAACTCCACCTAACACAGCGTGTGTGTGGTTCCTCAGACGATCACTGCTAACATGTCCTGTTACACCATGGCTGCAAAAGTGGATTTATTCTGGACAATTACAACATGGAAACCTGTCCCATTGCTGGCAATCAGCGTATTTGTACCACAGCTAACAGAGGACTAGACTGTATGGACACCAAAGAGCTCCTTGTCTTACTGCCACATGCATTCCCAGGCCGGTACCCACCCAGCGTGACAGCATACTAACTCCAAGCTACAGCATCAGCTGCCCGTGGCTACATGTTTCCATGCTGTTCTAGATGTCAAGCTTTATTTTTCTAAGCTGTAGTGACATCAAGAGCAGATGAATACTTGTGTACTGTTGGTAGATGAGGCATACAATACATATTATGTTAGATATATTTAAAAGATTGTGCTTCAAAAGTCTCTAATGACAGATCAGATCTCCCTCTGTAGCTTTTTCATAAACATCTTCGAATATTTAGTTTTGTTATGATGCCTAGCATGTGAAAAAAAACCCCAACCTCTGTGGCTTAATTCAAAATTAGCTTTTTACTTGCTTTAGTGCAATTCATTCTGAAGCTCTCCAATACATCTTCCTATCAACACATTTTTCCTGTTGTACCTAAACTTATCTAAAATTTTTCTTTTTATTCACTAGTATTTTGAGCACCCATTTACTTAGAGCAAATACTTTTTAAAAAGTGCAATACCAACTCATAGGTTTCTCGTCCCTTCCTCACACCCCTAGATTTTTCCTATCAAATTTGTCATCCAAGAAGAATATCCAATAAACCATAGCTCTTACTTCAGAAAATGGAAATTCACATAATTTTTTTTAGGAAGAATAAACCAGCTGTCTGCCCAACAGTTCCTCTGTGACTCTGTCAAAGCTGCAACCGAAAACGTATGTGCAAATAGTACAGGGTTTCGGTTACCACAGTCAGGGAAAGAGACATCTGAGCCAAAACCAGAAAACCCAACTTTTCTGCAAAATACTGCTGGCTGACAGCCACACCACTTTCCCCCAGCCACATACTTCAATCTGCCTCTGAAGATTAACTAAAGGAAACACAGAAAGAGTTAAGACACAGGAAACATGCATTTTGTTACAAGTATTATCAAAGAAAAAGAACCAAAGCGTTAAGGTCAGTGGGGGCAGCGGGGGAGACTGGAGGAAAGAGGAAAGGGTTTTTTAAGAAATGTTTTCCATTGACCTGAAGTATGACAGTATTCCTTGAATGCGAGTGCTTAATAAAACCTACATTCCAGTTTTCAAGGATTTTCAGTTTCAGGTCTCAGGAGCCCAAGCTTCTCATGGGAAGCAACAAGGATACATGTAAATCTACGAAGAGATTCCATCAAAGCACTTTGTCTTCAGACAACATTTGCAGACTGCAATCTATAATCTTAATTCCCTACACACCACTGGGAAACAGCTACAGACACCAGAACACAATCTACAACAGTCACCAAAGCTCAGGCAGCAACAACTTGTTTACATCCCACATTAGATGCCTACATTTCTGTATGGGTCTAGTCCTGAGTACATCAGGCTGGACGTCCAATCTCTGGCATCTTGACTGCTCATATAAAAAGACAGCGAAGTTCACCAACATCAGTGCAGAACTAACCAGACTGCACTGGCACAGAATCAGGCAATCAGATACTATTTTACTTTTTTTTCAACTGATGATCTTCCATTACATTGCCATGGGACTAAGGCTAAAACCCTTATAATCGGTGCTATTTCACAAATGAAACTATGGGATAAGAATAGAGCTCAAAAGTTTGCCAACACCTGATGATCACACGTGGTATCTTGATATGCAGGCCAGTTACATAAAGCACAAAACTAGCTCTAAGTTTCCAAAAGGCACGCTCTTCCAATTTTAAGTCCGTAAATCCTTAGGCCATTTTTCTCAGTATCGTGTAATGGGGACTGAAGTAGCAGCAATCATTGCTTCAGGATATTGTACCTTTCATATCGGACTCAAAGCTCTCAACAACAGCAAAAGACTATATTCTAATTTTCACAGAGACCAGATTACAAAATAGCTAGAAAAATTAATAGTAAACTTATTAAAGTAGGTATCATAGTCACAGCAAAGAGCAAGTGTATTCTTAGCTTTTATGTAATATGAAAAAGGTGCTCCTTTCATCAAAATAGGATCTGTCACTACGGTCTGATTTAACACACACATGAAAGAGCCTACACTTACGTAACAAGTTCTTTTCAGCAATAAACCTAAGATCATTTTCAAAACACATTAGGGTTTCCAAAGACTGCAGACACAGCTTTGGCTTCAGGAAAAGCGCTGTGGGTGAAATCAGGTTTAGAAGTAGTATAGATTTATCATGAGTTCAGACACCACCAGCTTGTTTTTCTTGTTCCTTTCCAACATGTACCTGCCTTACTTCCCAGGGACTGAGTAGGCAGATACCTTTATTGTCAATGCAGATTGCATCACTACCACAATGACAAGATACTAGCTTTTTCATAAAATATTTATTAGTCCTGGACTGTTTAGGTCACCTTTTATAGAAGAGCTGGTTGAAAAAGCTCACTTATCAAAGCTGAGTGGAAAGCGGTCTCATTTAATCAATCTAGAGACACCTTTAGTGAGAGGTAATTGCAAGTCAATAATTATTACAAGCTATGAAAAACAGTTTCTAAATAACTCTGCATGCTAACTCTGGAAGTCAAAGTCTCGGCACAACACTTAGCAACAACCTACGCCAGTCTTTTCACCGGACTGAAGCGAACGTGATTTGGCTCTTCAGGTTTAAGTCTTCATAGCACTTAATGAAAAACTTGCATTAATTCTTCTCATTAAAAAATTATCAAAGCGCTCCAAAGACTGTTCACAATGTCTCATACAGTATCACTCACTGCAACTGTCTGGTCATTTATGGCCATCCCCAGGTATGGAATTTTAGAGCAGGAAAAGAAGAACAACTGGGGAAGTCTCCAAACACAGTTCTTACAGTAACTGTTGCTGTTTTACATTTTACTAGCACCTGAATGGTACACCATACTCCACAACAGATCAAGAGAGTAGCAAGTCCCACCCAAAACTGCATGCAACTTCAATTACTGAAAATAAATTTACAAGGTAGACTAGAAAGTGCATCAAAAGTGAGGGGGTGGAAGAATGGGATTGGGTTAAGATCTCTAACAACCACAAATTTTGCCTATGGAAAAACGTCCTCAAAATAACATGAATGTATTCCAAAGAGCAACCACTGACCCAAATGCCACAAAATTCTTGAAAGCCACGTGTTGAAATAGTCATGATTCATATGTGACCCTAAACATTCAGGCATGTAATTAGCAGAAAGGTAATTAAGCATGAGTTAATTTCCTCTAAAGGAAAGGGTGGGGCAATATGATCTAAGA
Source organism: Haliaeetus albicilla (assembly GCF_947461875.1). NCBI lineage: Eukaryota > Metazoa > Chordata > Aves > Accipitriformes > Accipitridae > Haliaeetus > Haliaeetus albicilla. The sequence continues at coordinate 6,877,852 of NC_091491.1, forward strand.
GACACATGAACAGAGAATAGGAAAGCCATTAGACGCAAATTAGGAAAGAAACACGGTTGCTACCTTTGCAGCATAGATTGTATGCGTCTTCATGGTTTTAATGTGCATCTTTCTTGCTATTAAGAAATCTCAGCTATAGCAGTTGTTTCCTAGTATAAACAGTGCAGGTTGCTAACTAATGATCCTGAGAAAAGAAACAGTCATTAACTGTGATGACAGACACACAGTCTGATTAGCCACCTGAAAATAACCCACACTGTTTGGTACTGTAATTTGGCAGGGGAAATTGCAGCCACTACTTAAAACCTCTGAAACCTAATGGCCATGAGGCTTCAACACTCTACCCACAGAGCTCACTATTTACTTCAACTTGAAGATGCATTTTCCCCCTTCAACATCAGTACAGACCTTAAGCTACAGTTTTGTTTGTCTGCATCAAATTCTTAACTACTGCCCGTAGCAATGACCGCTCAGCTAAGAGTAGCATGTATTCATGACTTAACAGACTATGTCTCACCATCTACATGTGACTCATAATTGCACTTTTAAATGAAATCACAAGAAACATCTAAAAACTGCTTTGTACTGTTTGAACGGGAATTCAAGTAAGAATACGAAAAAGAGGATTAGCTAAAACTTCTAAAATCTCCTCAGAAACAGCAGTGATTGGCTTCTACACGCTCTGTGATTTTGCCAACGTCAGCCATGCTCACCTGGATACAGATTAAAACTGAGTTTGCCAGAACCTCTGAAAAAAGTTCAAAACATCTTATGCACTTTGTACCTGACTTGTTACTGACGGTGTTTTAATATAACTTCAGAAGCACGATTTTTAGGTCTAGTTTTAGGTCACGAGCAGTCCATCATCAGTGGAAAAATAAAAAAAGCATGATTGGGGATTATATAGCAAACATTAGGAGGGGAAGGAGGGAGCTGAGACTAGACTGCAAAATACAATTAAATGACAGAATCCTGGACTATCTTCAAGCTTATAATCATAGATCATTGTGTACAGCGATCTTGTGAATTGGTATAATTGGCTTTATACCCTATTCTTCCCTTCTGTTGTGTGTTGTTTTGTTTTTTTGTCAGCAAAGCATTCCATTCAGTTACAATTCTCTTCCTAATCCTCCCCCCTGCAAAACACTTGTGTAACCATGTCGAGAAGGTCAACACATCCAATTCCTGAGTAAAATACTGTTCCTGGAAAACACTACGTCCTTCTACGCTGATGGGTCATTAGTCCCAAAGGAGTCTCAGGTAACTGGAAAACCAAGAGCTAGCTGCTCAGTACACATCCCAGAGTACTGGCATGAGGAATTGCCAGCACAAAGCACTGCTTTGGAAACAGCTGCACGACTATGAGACCAAACAAGGTATGGCAAGTCGTGTCAATAATGGATTTAAATCACAAGCTCCATAACGCCACCCTTTTTCCAAAACTGCGCGCTGCCACTAGTTCCCAACACTAGGCCAGATCAGGGCCCCACTCAGCCCCAAAAAAAACTAATTTGAATTTTGCCTGTGACAACCCCCTCAGTTAATCCAACACGCCATCACACAAGTGATGGTGCCCCTGCCACAGACCAAAGCAGCCCAGGCCAGCAGGATTTAACACAGTGCCGAACCACCCCCTCAGCGAAACTTTTTGTTACTTCAAGTGCGTCATTCATCTTTCAGTATCTCACACCCTCTCTGAAAACACAGCCACTCCCTACTTCAAGGGAACGACCTGAACGCTACATAAGCTGCTCATACAGTGACAAACACCCACAAAATCACCCGAAATGCGCTGCTCAGCATCTTAAATATACTCCAAACTTCACTTGGCTTGACTTTAAAGGACTTTGATCCCCAGTCTTACAGTAAGAAGCCAAGCACTGGTAATACTTACAAGAAAAGAGTCAACCCCCCCTCAATCCACAGGGAACTTAGCAGGGAAACAGGCTGAGGGGCCAGATTTGCAAAGTTAGTGACACCTTCACCCCGATTAACTATTGAAACTTGCCCACGGAATTAAAAAATAATAACAAATACACAAACAACTTCGGTTTAGGAATTGCACAAGGAGAGAACTGGTTTACTAAGTTTCTCTGTATCCCGGTGTGTTAAGCCCGGTCACAGTCCGCCTCCTGGAGCCCGGGAAACCCCTGGCACGGCCGCCACCCCTGAGGAGAGGGGCTGCCGGGGCCGGGTACGACCCCCCCCCTCAGCGGGTTCCGACGCCCGACCACCGAGACTGAGAAGGAATGACAACGACCGGCGGCGGAGACGACGGGGAGGGGGAACGCTAACGGCCACCCAACTGTCACCAACTGTCACCGCGCGGCTGCCGGGCGAGGGGGAAGCCCTTCCCGCAGCCGGGCCCAGCGGCACAAGCACCGGGCAGCCCCCCTGAGACGAGGAGCCGCCCACAGGGTCCCGGCAGGCCCAGCGGCCCCTCGGGGAGACAAGCGAAGCGGTTCAGAGCTGCGGCTCACCGGTTGAATCCCCGGGCGGCGGGGACGAGCCGCCGCTCCGCGCTGCTCCGCTCTCCGCTCCTCCCTCGGCGCCGCTCCCCTCACGGCGGCCGGGCGCTTCCTCCCCTCCTCGGCGGCGGAAGGGCGTGCCGTCACTTCCGGGGAGGGCGGCGCCCTTTCCCGGAAGGAAGCGAGGGGCCGGTTTGCCCAGCAGAGGCCCGGCAGGCCGGGCGAGGGCTCCTCGGTACTGCGGGGGGTGCTCACGCTAGCCCCCCAGGGCGGAAGGCCGGGCGAGACAGGAGGCGGGCAGAGGAAGGGACGAGCGCCGGGAGCTGTGCCGGCAGCGGCCGCAGCAAAGGGGCTGCCCCAGGCCTGGCCGCGCACGGCGTCCTCAGGGCCGTTTCACGCTCTCTGCGGTACATAGAAGCTGGACATTAGGAAGAGATCCAGTCTTTTCCGGTATCTACGCGTCTTTCTGTGAAGATTCTCATTTTTTGCCCCTTCCAGCACACCAGCACCCTTTCTCTCCCTTCAGACACACTACACCCATCCCAGCAGCAGCTCTGTTCTTCACCTCAGACCCAGGCACCGTCCACATCAGGCAGCTCACATGAGCACTCGGGAGCGTGTGTTCATCCTCACAGCAGCAGAAATAGCTACTGCTATTTAAAACTTACTTCTCTTTCCCTTCTCATTTACACAGTGCTGTCACGCGGTGGTTTCAGTGTCTTTTTTTTCTTCCTCCCACAGCTCAACACAGACATCCAGTTGTGGAAAACAGGGATCGCTTCAGCAAAACAAATGGACAGCAGGGAAAACGGTCTTTCAGTTACTTCAGAAACAAGGGGGAAATACTTCTGAACACAGCCAGCTAAGCAAATCCAGAAACTTAATTTTCTTTTTGAGCCTTGCACAAGCAGGGATGGCTACAGACCTCCTCTGGGCTGTTTCACATGAATGGGTGGGTACGGAGGGAAGGAAGTAGAACTGAAATCATCTGATACCAGTTGGTCTCCCCAAGGAGACTGCAGACACTGCAGAAGTGCCATCTGTTAAGGAAGTGATGATGAACGAGTTAGAACTGGTGCTGTTAAGCAAAGCCTGGGATGGAGACTGGCGTCTTAATTTTCCTTTGCAGTCATGCAAAGCAAACTCAAATCACAGGGAATGTGAAGAGGGGGACTGCAGCGGCTGCGGACCAGATTAGCCACATTCCAACAATTTCAGTGTAATATACTTTTATTGCACAACACAAACTTTATATCCACATTTGTCTTTTATGTATTTTAAATAAAAAACATAGACTATACATTACCTGAAGTGAAAAGCAAAACGTAGTAAGAAATAACACACTACAGTACCCACGGTATTAAACATCACACATCAACTTACTTAAAATAAAACACATTTGGAGATAATTCCAAACCCTGATTGTTACCATCCAGGCTGGATTTTCAAAGGCATTACGGGTTACAATGCATAGACACATACAATTCATAATTCAGCAAAACAAAATCCATTTATAAAAGTCACAGTGAAAGTGTAGGTAAACTTATACTAAGCTTGTGTAAGTAAAACAAGTAAGAACTGTTGTTCTGGAAAGCAGTTTCCAGTTAGAGGACTATTCACAGAAGATAGCAGCAGAACGTAATTACCCTCTGAAATCTAGCTTATTTGCAGGAAGATAATGAAAGACTGGAGTTTTTTTTTCTTTGTTAAATTATGTTTCCATAGCACAAAACTCAGTACTATCCCGGGTCCTCTCTGCTGTGCCTGAACAACCTGAAAACGTTTACAATCGTTTACCTACAAATAACCAAAGAGATCGATACAACTCCAGGGTTCAGTAATACTAATTTTTACTTAAAGCCTGTGGGGTCTATAAATCGTCCGGAGTAAAGCAGTTATTAAATGAAGACAGTGAAATAAGTATCATGTCCCAGACATTTATGATGACTCGAGACCATGTTTCTACATTCTTTGCTCTGAAGTCTTCTCTTACCTGTCAGGCAGCTGCGTCCCAAACTTGATGACTCTGCTTTGCCATGCAGAAAAGAAAGGTCCAATGCATAAGGACCTGTGGCATAAAGGCCCTCAGACCTCTCTTAACAATAATGCTGAAATTCAAGTAGTCTGACCCCACGCCACCTCACCTGTCACCGCTGTATTTCCCAGTGCAATCCACAGCCACTGGATTTTCCCACCCACTTAACTTGATACACTACAATACAATGAACTTACACAGAAAATGGATGAACACAGGTGAGGTTAGCTGGGCTTCCAGACAGACTGGATCCTCTGCCTGACCTCACATGAATGGTGATGAATGTTCCTCTGCCTCATACAGCAAAAGAGTTGAAATAAAATGGAAAGAACACTCTGCAATGCGAACAATCAGTTCTGACATGAGACTTTCCCTGTTGGCACTTCCATCATCTTCCTCATCATGTCACCTGTCCCAGGTCATCTATAAACAAGAATGAGTAGTGAGAATGAAGTTGGGAGGCAAGGTTCCCAGGGGTTGCAAATGCCAAATGAAGCTAGAAAATCATGACCTTGAATTCTATCAGTAACTATTTTTTTTAAGAAAAAAAGCAAAACAGATGAGAGATCATGCACTTATCCTTTAGCTCATAGCAAGCAATAAACAAGGCCTCAAACCCCAAAATATAGGTACTTAGCCTGAATACGTATTACTATGAAACAGATGTAAGCCCTTAAAAGAAGTAAGAGTTTACATTTCTTAACAGTCTCTAGAGAAAAATAAAGCAAAAGAGTTAAATTAAAGTGATTATGCTACAAATAAGGTTTTTTGATTCATTTATTCAGGTATTTTTGCCAGTACTAAGATTTTCACTGATTCTTTAGCAACTGTCAGTCACCATATTGTAATATTAAAATAATCCCTTTAGTCTAAACCAGACTAAGTATCCACCTTGCCAACAAATTTGAGGGTGCAGCAGAGAGAAGTAAAACTTTTCCTGCACATGGAGTTATACATCTTAAAGGTTAGAGAAAAGGGCAAGGACCAAGGGGGAATCCAGTCAGAGTCATCATCTCACTGTGACTTTTCAGGCTAGACACCTCATCTCCTTATGCCTCTTACACTTCATCTAACAAATGGAGATGTGGGGGAGTGTGGATCAAGTTCTCACTAAAGTCTTTCTTCAGAGCTAGCGAGGACTGTCCCTGGGGAAATACAGCACAGAACTAATTCCCTCCCACTTTCATATTTGCAAAAAAAAGCACATGCTCAATGCACAGGATACATTTGAAACAGGCTGTATTCAGTTCTGGGGGGCAGTGATCAGCAACCTCACTCAGCTTCACATTTCACTAGGAAAACACAGATATACAGAGAACCATATATAAAAGAAATGGCCAACCTCTCTGCTTTCACAATACATACATTGAAACCATCTGGCTCAAAACAGATTAGGGTTTAACAACGCTATCGTTTAGAACAGTTTAAAATATCAACATCCTTCAGAGTTTGCTGGAATCTTAACAATCACTTCAGTGAAGGCCAGATGATGTGCTTATGCAAATCAGTACATTTCTCATATGACAGCAGTCTTTGACTTTTGCCTTCAAGGACTTGTGTTAGCCAGACCCAACCCTGTGACTACTTTGTTTCACTGCTGAAGCCATAGGCATCTAAGCAGAGCAGAAGAATGGAGACTGCAGTTGGATTAGCAAATACTGATTCTCTTAATGGACTCATTGTTGAGAATCAATGAAGATTCTTGCTTTTCCTGTAACTATAATAGCCTTTACTTTTTCATACACTGAACACCTCTAAGATGAGTGATTTTACAAAATGGGGGCAGGCGATATCTAAGGCATAAGCACGCTTATCAGAAAACCAACGTTTAACTCAACCCTTAAGTCTCATGCTAGTTTCAGGAAAGAGTATTACACAACTTAACAACAAGAACAAAACCTCAAAATATCCACATTAACAAATTCAGGTGTTTGCGTATATTACATCATGAAGTGTCTCCCAGGCAGACTTCCTAAAACTTAAAAAAAATCCATCAAAAGGGGGGTAGGCAGAACTTTCTGCTGCAATAACTTACTCCTTTTGCTATTTGGATAACTAAGACCTGGAAACCCCCAAAACAAACCAAAGAACCCACACCCTCATAAATGCAGAAAGTGATCCCTCATTATAGGTTTTGGTTAAAAATCAGCTTTAAAAAAAAATTTTTAAAAATCCAGCAGTCTCAGAAGAAAACATGTATCATGAGGATGAAAGAGAATCTGCTAATGGCTCAAAGGCTTCCCAGATCAAAGATGCCAGCACCTTCACTTTCCTCCAAGGAGGATGGAAGTTCAGCGATGAGTATTTCAGATTACTACGTAGAGTACTGTGGTATTCAAGTTAAGAAGCCTGCATGAAGTTGAAAAATTATGTTAATTTTTTTTTTAAACTCTTGAAATCGACAGTCATTAAGTCGATGCTGCACATAAGTATCTTTTCATGTAATTTTTGAGTGTTTTATAAAGAAGAGCAGGTATCCTTCCTATTTTACAAGTGTAAAACAGATGCAGAAACATTTAATGTGTTGTGAAATTGGCCAAGTCACGTAATATGAAACCTGATAGTAAGACCTGCCTTGCTCCCTGTTAAAAACCACTAGACAATGCACCTATAGAAGGGATGTTAAAAAGATTAGTCTTGTTATGTTTTTGTTCAGACACACAGCAACCTAAAAAAAGTAGCTAAAAATTCTGATTTTAAATAATTATCCCTCAACTGTCCCACCATTACCCCCAGTATTCATAAAAAACAGAGTAATCACTGCAATCCAGATATGCAACCTGTGCTTTGAAAATATTTGAGACTTCTTATTTAGGGGAAAAAAAACCCAAAATGGCATATATCCTGTCTCAGAACACGAAATAAAAAAAATGTCCTCCCTTCAAATTGAGTGAGCTAAATGGACTGACATGCATTGTCCTTTTAATGATCTGTAAACATGATATTCATAGCAACATTATATTGATGACATGAGACCGCTTACTGCATGGCCAATTTGTCTACGGTGTCAGCTTGGAAACACAGGGTATTTGGGAGTGTGGGGGTGGAAAAGTAGCTATGTAGATGATAAAGTGGCAAAAAAACTAAGTAAGAGAAGCACAGAGAAACAGGTAAATATATTCTAGCAAACCTCTGCCCTAGCCAGATAAAAAGAAAAGTCCTAAAGAAAAAAAAAGCATATTACATAGGCATTTAGTTTAATTAGACAATTATAAAACATTCATGATATACAAAAACATCAATCATCTTAAACATGGATTTAGTAGATCAGCTACTCACATTTTTGTTGCAAATGCAGAATTTCAAAAATTACACTATACGCCAAGAAAAGATTAAGTCAATAATGTTATATAAACCAGTTATTAGATTATATTCCCCTGACATCCGCCTGCACAACTCTTCTGTTTCTGTCAAAAAATGAATACATATTAGGCAATATCATCTAAATCATTGTAAACAAAGACTGTTTAGAACAAGTGTAGTCAATAACAATATTGTTAACTTGCACAAATCACAAGACAGAATGTATGTGTTTAATGAAAGCATGTTGGCTCAAATCCGTGTTTTCTTTTTCAATATTGCACTTGATGTCTGATATCTTCTGGAGGATCTGAAGGATGAAAGCTTCAATTAAGATGCAACTGATACAGACCAAGATTTTATCTTTTTTGGTTAGGTAGTCTTCCTTACTTATTTAAGCAATAAACAGGAAAAAGTTATAAAATATCAGTGTGTGCATATTAAGAAATGGCAAACATGATCAAAACACGAATTTTGTCATCATAGCTTCTCTAGAATAACAGTGGAAAAATTCTTAAAGCCAAACCAAAAAACATACCGTTAAATCAGACTGTGTCCATTTCCACAAGTAGTGCTGAAATTCAAACCAGAGTTATGTCCCATGTAAACACATATATGGGAAGTGGCAAAAAACACCAAATAAAACAGTAAAACTGCAATTCTCACTGCAGTAGCTAAATAAACTGATGCTAAAAATCCTGAACTTAAATGCCTGAAGTGTACGAGCAGCCAAAACTTTGTAAGCCTCAGCTTTAAGATCTTACACCATTACATCAGAAATTGTGGTTTGCAGTTTAAGATTCCCGGGGCGGGGGGAAGCCAGCAGAGTAGCAAAGAAACCATGCAAGCTTCCTCTCATTTTAGGGAAACTTTACTAGTCTCAGTCTGACTTTTAATTTTGGGTTGTCAAACCCAAGTACAATAACTTGTAACACAAAGGCCAATGTTTAGGAAAACAATTTAAACAAACTCAAAATAAGATCCAAATGCACATAATTTCCTCCTTCCCTCCATTTCAAAATTTAAGCTCTGGACTTGAAACTCAGCACTTGACAATAATCCTCTGCAAGTAAACATTTGAAAACAGATCATTAGAGCTATACGCCCCCACCTCAGAGAGACAATTTACTAAAAATTCCTAAATTAAATACATAAAAGTGTGACAATGCAAACAATTTGCCTCTTTTTTGCAAGACAATTTGATCATAAATTTCTTAGAATTATTCTAAAGATTACCTCAGGTAAATAAGAATTTTGATCATTGTAATTAACACATTTCTCAAGTGTTTTGGTCAAAAGTTTAATTAAGCAATACTCTCGGATTAACTAATCTAGTGGAATGCAATACACAAACATTTACTTTCCCTCTCTCATTAAGATTATTTTGAGGCCGCTTCAGGCAGGGTCTTTTAGAAAAATACTTGAGTTTTCTGTACCTCACAAAACAGTAATATATTTACATGTTTAAATCTACCTTTCCATTTTGGACCTAGATTAATTCAAGTTCGGGATGTGGTTACTAACGTCAGAAGCGCAACAATTACCTTCTGAAAAGAATAGGATTCTGCAACGGCTGCCTCTTTCAGTGTGCAAAGAAATTTACTACCCAGATATACTGGTTTATAATTGGAGAAATATTTTAATATGAAGGTTTAAATTTTTTTTTTCCTGATATTACACCAAGAAGGGCCAACAAGAATGTTAAAAATAAGACTTAATTGTCTGAAGAAGGTGAGGTTAAGGAAGCACTTGTCTAGTATCATCATTTCACTCTAACTCTAGAACAAAGTTTAATATTACAGAATGTAAAAACAGTCAGTAATAAAATAATATACATTAAATATTCCTCTTACTTCTGCTAATAGGAACATACATATAGGGTTTTCTCGTTTACCAAAAGCCTTTGTAAATGACCTGATTCTACAGAGCTTCTTTTTTTTGTAGGTACTGTAAACATTTAGAATTTCTAAGGCTAAAAACAGGCACAAGTCTTCCATGAACAGTTATTATTCCTAAAAGCATAAGGAATATATTCCAAATCTGCTACTCCTTTTTATAACAGTGGAAATAATTGAAATATAGTATTATAATTCACAATGCAGATTCTTAATTAAAAAAGAAATATAGCTTAATTGTGACAAGAATTAATAATATATAGGGAATACTCCTTTTTTCTTTTTTTTTAATGATCTATTGCATCAAAAGTACGTTTCCAGAATCTCTGCGCTGGGTGTTACTCAATTTTATAAAGTGGTAAGTTTAAGTAGTGACTAAAACATTTCTAAGTGGGTAAAAGTCAACCACGTTATGTCAGCATTATTAGCACCCCGGCTTTATAATAATGCAGGTGAGATCTGCAATATCCATTTTGCAGACTATGATACTAAAGCCACATAGTAGGTGGCACCTTTTAAAAGATGTTAGATGCTCCTCTCCATAATTTCCATGAGGTGATTTTGTTTTGTGCCTCGTTAAGGTACCTGAGCCAACAGTCTTGTTTCAGGCTGGTTTTTCAAGATTTCAGAGGTTTTTCAACCTCTGCAACAGGTTCCCTTTCACTGAGTAGCTAAGCGTTAGCCAACATTTCAGCAGACTGATTCCAATATATGTTAGCAGCAATGCATTTCCAGAGACACGTTGCAAAAATATTAAAAGCAATTGTCATCTAGAAGTCCTTTTATGCCCCGCACCGTTCTGGACAAAATAACTCACCACCAAGTAATCTTGAATTCATAGATAGGACGCTTGCAGTAATAGTGATTTATCAGGTGTTTATCACACACACCAATACACTGATGATCCACAGTTATCCCTCTATCAGACAGGTCTGTCACAATACAGTGCAGAAGATCATATACATCAGCCACAGCCTCCCAGGGGCCAAAAGATACATCTACTTCGCAATGATGTTCAAATAGCTTTGTCTCACTTTCACTCCTTTCAAAACGTAAAGAATTGAAATGTGGGCATTCATAGGGAGTGATGGGCATCTCTTCTTTGAAGACACAGACCTTCAATTTTGCAAATCTTGCTTTTCTTTGCATAGCTCTAAGCTTTGCTATTTCAATTATCCGTTCCAAATGATCTAAAAAAAAAAAAATGTTGAAAATGACAATGAAGCACCTAGTAAAAGAAAACAAATGCAATTATTTCATGTGAAATGTATTACTGCAGTGTTTCACAAGTTATTCTTAATATAATATTAGCAGCAACGGGAAGCTGCATGTAGCTAGATATATAGTAATCAAATCAATTTCAGTTATCTTCTGAACTTAGTGTCTTTACTATACACCCAAGTTTTTTCAGTTGTAGGTCTTAACAGAACCAATGCAGAGGCGAGAAACCTTCTCGTTTAATAAGCCTTGCGTGTTATGGCCTAGATCTTGCTCCCTTTTAAGGCAGCATAAAAATCCACATCCTTGGATGCAGCAGGAACAAAACTGACATGGAGACCTCAAAGATCTAAAGAGCATGAAAAGTACATAATAAACTTCTCAAATACAATGGAATTAGTTTGAAAGCTGAAAGCAGACCTGAAAGCACCATGTATACTACTTGAATCACACTAGAAGAAACAGTCAATACTACTTTGTTTATTTACCTTTGTAATACGGCATTAGGCCCAGGAAAGCTTGTCTAACTTTTTCCCCTTTAAGAGGCTGGATATCCTCTAGATTGTCTAGCAATGGTCCTATGGAATAATACTGAGCTTCCTTGTAAACCGACCTCACTCGTTCTCTTGGTGGCAGGTCACCAGATCGTAGAAAGTTAAGTATGTCTCTAAAGAAAGGGCAAAAATAGTATTAAGTAACATGTTTCTGCCAAAACTGTTGCAGGTGGGAAAGGAAAAGAAACGCTGGATATTCATTGTTTATTATACTAAGATAGAAATCCTGACACTTAGACAGTAACTGAAATAAGTGTGAGTCATATTTCCAACATATGTTTTTAAAAGCATTTGCCACGTTCAAGTTTCTAAGTCATCATTTCACATTTTGCCTGTTAATATCAAAAGTCACTCAAAACCCCTCATATTTTAAACAAAAAGTTGAAGGTGGAGTAACCACTTAAAATTGAAGAGAACACAGTATTTCATGGGAAAGAGATCGCAGTCAGTGTATTTCAAATTTAGGTCTGTGACAAAATAATCTTCTCCATTTTTCTGGAGAGTCACATGCATGGACATTTTATCTCGCACAGAACCAGGGTTCTAGCTGAATGGGTGGTACATTTGCAAAGGAGGTGTTCTCTTCACACAATCAGGGCCATATACACTTGTAGTATATGTAACAATAGAGAGAGAGAGAACATTTCCTTGTAGTTCTGAAACACTGCTAAGCTACAAGAATTTTAGCAGGAAAAGAAATCACTTCAAAAGCATTAACCAACAAAACTATTATTGACCATATCAAATAAAACAAGCATTACTGCAATCTTCATCAGAATGTCAACAAATACAGCACGTGCTAACTTGGCTCTCTGTTCCAGCTATATTTTGATTTGATTTCAGACTGAAAACATCACAAATAAATTGATTTTCCAATAAAGCAGCAGGCACTTCCAAATTGCCAAATGTAAAGAAACAATTATTTTCCAATAAATATAGTGTCTTAATCTATTTCTGTCCCAGATTATGGTACAATCCAAATGTGCTTTGAAAGTAATTCAATCCTTCTCTGTTGAAGAGATTAAGGAAATGTCTACAAAGGAGAAACAAGAAATACAAGTTAAATTGCAAAGTGTGCTTTGGGCAAAGACCTGAACCCATGAATATTAACCCAGGAATACTGCTTCCCTTTTCGAGCAATCTCACACCAATTCAAACAGAATATTAGTAAGATCATGGTTAATTTCATTAAAAATAAAACAAAAGCTAAACACCTAAGAAGGAATCCTGAAAGTGAATGAATATGACACTATGAGCAAAAATAATGAAAAAAAATAATTCCTTGAGGCTTGTGCTTTTTTACCAGTTACATTATATCCTGTTAAACAATTAAAACATCATACTTTCAACTGTTTAAGAAACCTGGATGCGTTCCTTCCATTCCTCTTTTATCATAAATATTGTAATACCAATTTAAAAAGTGGCGTACAAAAAAGCTTCCTATGAAAAGCAATGCCAAATACATACTTTTTTAAAACATCAAAACACCTCGATGCCTTGAAAGGAGATACTCTAGACAACACAATGCCCAAATTCAAAACATTACTTGTTTTTCTTTTCCCAATTTAAAACTTAAGCCCTTAAGAATAAAACAATTAGTTTTGTAACTGCAATATACTCTTCTCTTGAGATGTTTTGAAGGCATGGATGCCAGCAAGTCACATTTACACAAATATGATTTAACTACAAGGAAAAAAAAAAGTAAAAAATTATTTTTCTTTAAAAATAATTTTCTTCAGTAATAACTTTTAAAGTATACTATTGAGAACACTGTACGTACCCAAAGTAGGTTCCATCTCTGTCAATAAAGTATCTGCCTTCAGCATCTGTTGGAATATAGTGTCTTCCACTGAACATAGCCGCCAACATTGTGTCCTCATAACGTCTCAGTGTTGACAGTCTTGTTGTAAAATACATGCCTCCTACGTTGAGTGGAACAACTTCTGGAAACTGCAAAATCCATCACATCATCAGAAATGAGCCTCTAGTCCTTTGCAGACATGTTCAGGCCAAAAGGGTTACAACTTCTAGAAGATATGATATAATCTTTGCCACAGTGACATAACCTGGTCTGACAAACGCTTCTTTCCTGACATGTTGCCACAAAACAGTGAGGTTCAAGGGTTAACAACTTGAATACTTTGGCTGGCTTCTGGGTATAATCACTGAATGTTTTCATTTTAGTTGGAAATCTGAAACAGCAGTAATCACTCAGCTTTAATACCAGATATTCATTAAAAGCATGAAAGCCTGCTCTTGGCTCTTCCGGGGAAAGAAAAAACAAAAACCCCTCCACATGGATACCCCCACACAGACACCCACAAAAAGGTAGGAAATCTCAGGCCAACCTTGGGATTTGCACTCAGTTGCTACTCTACTGGTTCCTTTACACTACTATACTATACTATACACTGAAAAAAACAGTGATTCTGTATTTACATTAGGTTTACAGCAGGTGTAAAATCTTAGTATCACACCTTAAGATGCCTCAGTACTAGAATAAACACTTAGTTGTTATTTGTCAAGTGCAAACATGGATGGCAATTCTGAGTAATGCTGCCAAGCTACTGAAGTAAAATTCAAGAGACTTGGTTTTATTCAATCATTTAGCTACTAATGGAAACTGAACTGGATATCCATAAATAGTCCAACAAAGAAAGCCTGAATTCTTTGGCACCTAAGCAGTACGTGCTGCAATAACCGGACCTTATTAAGATGAGCAGTACCAGAGAGCTCTTACCTGCTGAGGCAGCAGAGGTAGTGCTTGTCCTGCCTGGGTTGCAGTAGGAGTGGCTGGCTCTTGGAAATCATCCTCTGCATCTGAGCTCGACATGGCATCATCCGGGTTTCCACTCACTTTGTTCTGCCCTGTAACTACCACCATCCCTCTGGCTCTTGTAAGCAGGTCTGCTGGATAGGCAGCCGTGGTAGTGCTAAATGGGAAACAAGACCCAAATTACTTAGGCACTCTCCCCACCAGCTGCAGATCACATGGCAGGCAGGGCACGTCACTCCCCAGCTTTACACTGATAATTTACAATGGCATTGCTATTACTGGGCAACGAATCACAGCAAGGATGACTACTGCGCTGAGAAACAAACTCTGACAGGGCTGCCTCTGCAGGAATGCAGTTTGCAGAGCTGTACCAAGGTCCTACAGTCACAGAGCCCCTGCCAGTGGCTGGGTAAGAGACCGGCGTCCATTGGCTGCGTGGTGCAGTGTGTGATTGGCTCCGCCACGCTTTTGCAGCAAAATGTCATTTGCTGGGTGAATTTGGGTGGCCGCTGTTCCACCCCGTCCATCGCAATAGGCCATCTGCAGAAGCACGTCCTGAAATGCATGTTCTCATTGGCCGTGTGCGCTGTGCAACACCAGGACTCCTGCTCCCAACCAAGCTCCCAGTCTATCACCTTCAGCTGCAAAAGCGGATCAGACCCTGCTATGCACAATGACAGGCACTGTAAAGGCGATCTGTTCAGTTCTAGCATTTCCTGTGCAATGAGAAAACCGAGTTTTCTAACCAGGGAAAACAGACAAATCTGATACGCATGCATTTAACTCCGTATGTTATGCTGTGCGTTTACTTCTAATTATCAATTTCCTTTCCTGCACAGAAAAAAATGCATAGCAACACCAACTATGATGCTTTCACAGTCCACCTTCAACCAGAGGATGGGACAGACTAACAATAAGCTGCATTATAAAAATAATAATTGAAAGAGAAGAACAGGATAGACTAGAAACCCTGCTGTTCTCTTTACACTGCATTATGTAAAAAGTACCTCTGTTTACAGGATTGCTGTGGTGTCTCCAGGGGCATCACGACATCCTAAAAAAGACATTATACTACTAGAGGCTTTACCTAGCTCTCTAACCCTGCAAGCTCCTTCTCTCAAATCACTGTAAAACATAAAAAGAGAAGGAATATTTGCACAAACACATCTGGTATTTTTATTTATTGACTAAATAAATGTTTCATAAAGGTTGCTTCCAATCAAAATCAACAAGCAGAAATGACATAAAATTTTAATATCCACGATTAATTAGTCTGCCTTACTAATTCTGCTAATACAATCATTATGCATATCATCAGGCTGTCTGTAGATCTTAGCTCTTAAAGGAAACGCTGCAAGTTCAAAGTTAACCCAGACAGAACTGGGATGCTCCTGCTCAAAACAGATACTCCTTAGAGAGCTAATCAGATCAAAACCTCCACATTCTGTGGGAGTGTACATAGCCTTCTTTCACCAAAATTTGGAGGTGAATTCCAGAACCTGTTTAACACCCTAATAAACCTAGATAAGTAGGTACCGTGAAGTTTCAAAAATTTCTTTTTAAACTGCAACTTAAGAGGTTTGTCTCAGCTCAAGATATCTACAGTTGAAAAGATGGACTTTCACTTCACAACCATTTTTCCACCACAGTACAATGCGTAGGCAGATAAATAAGGATGGAAGGACTTCTCAATGTCCACACCCTATTAACAATTTTAATATTTGTCCTGAAACAACATTTATTTTGATATCATCAACTATCAAAACAAGTCAACTATGCCTCACAGAACACACACAATATGAATGAAAGATTATTTTGGTAGCGACGCCTTTAAGGAGGTAAACAAATTATCATCAAGAAACAGCTTGCAGAAGCTTAATTTATAAGATGCATAGTCAAAATTGAGTGTGAGCCTGTACTTACTATGAATGTATTATTTACAATGCTGTTACCTGACACCAGTGCTTTGACTGCTGTATTTCCAGTTCTCTTAAGACTATTCAAAAGAACTCAAGACTGACCAAAAATGTGATCTTTAACTGTCTACATTTTTCAAGAATGTCCCATAGATTTCACATAAATGGAGTGTACTCTGAATAAACAAAATTCAGCTCCATTAAGTATATTGGAATCATGGACCACAGAATGTGTTTTGGGTAAGTTCATTCATTTGGCACTGTACCAAAAAGGTCCTCTTTCCCAACAGAAGTAGAGTTTTGAGAAAAAGGAATTCTTCTTCCTCTTCCATAATCCTTCTTCAACATGACTCCAAGGTTTAGGAAAAAAACATGAGAGAGCATACATTAATTATGTTACGCTCATGAGTAATAACCTTCTTTGCCATTGGAACATTCACACAAAACAATCTCCTGAAGAGTGAGGTTTAGCATATGAGATCTCAGCCCATAATTAGTCCAGGATTTCAAGAATGAGATTAGTGGCAGTAAAATTAAGCGATTGATCACTGACAAGTTTAACCTGTTTTCTGACATTCATTAAAAGTTAAGTGAAGTTCCTCTCTAGGTTTGCTTCACCTCCTGTTCATCCACAGACAGGGAGTAGTGAAACAGCAGTGTGCTGACCGGAACAGGGAGTCTTCGTAAAAGAAAAACAAGCTAATCACTGGCCAGTTTTCTGACATACAATCTTCTGCATTCTGGTTCTCTGCATTTCAGTTCTCTTCATTTCACGAGGAATATGCATCCAACTGAACATCCTCTTCTTGCCACTTAAAGCATGTACAATAATTTACTATGCACAAAAATATTTCTTTGTTAAATCTCTCATTAAAGTTGCAGGGTTTGTTTTGTTTATTGAACTAAGTAAATGCATCCATTTCACTTTCAAATATGTCTAGGTCCATATCAACAGAAAATTAATGAGAAAACATCATCAATAAACAAAATTATTACTAAATCAAATATTTAACTGAACTATGTGTCAACACCATCCAACTCTACCAGAAATACCTCCTTGCAATTTACAAGCTACCTGTCATTTAAATGACAGATATTACTTCCCAGAGCTTTGTTATCGACAGCTCAAATAGTGTCTCAGTACACGCACCAGAGAAAGCTTACTAAATGAACCCGACCAGCAAGTTTTGCTTCATTCCCCAGGGAATGATAGCAACCCTAGAGCTGCATCAAGTTTTACTTGATGTTAACATTCAAAAAAGCTTTTCGAGGCTCTGCTGTTCCCTCAACTTTTCCGTACCAGTTTAAACTTTCCCTTCAATACCTTCTGAGGTTACACTGGTGTTGGCAAAGTTACATACCTATAAAAAAAGCAACATAATGATTACACAGTCAAAGTTTTTTCCATCAAGGTACTTGATGTATGAATCCATCATAGGAGGCCTACACAAAATGTTAGTCAAAGCTAACTCATTGGAACGTGCTTGTTTTGGGGAGATACCAACCAGAGTGTTAGGAAGGCTCCCCCTTCTTCCAGAGACACTGGGTCCCTTGTGAGGACATGGAATGAGACATGATTTAGTAGTCTCTCCATAGCATTCTTCAAGAGACTCGTATGATCAATGGTTGTGTGAACAAAGCCGGAAAAGACACGACATCCACTTAATTCTAATTAATCTGCATCAGAATAGCAAAGAAACATCCTGAAAAAGGGCGGGGATCCCTGAGCTGCTGTAAACTGTATTATACATTTGACTGTAGAACTCTGGACACACTCAACATCTCTAGTCATTAGCAAAAAGATAACATAGAGTATGATGAAGGGATACCATAACTTAACTTTCGCATCAGAGAACAAAGACACACTGTATAGGAAGATATGATGGGACGCTTCCTCACCAGTGATCTTCTTGGGTAGGAACAGGACAGCAGGGAGGCCTAACTGGAAGCTGCCAAACGACCAGCAGATAAAGGCTACTTACTCAGGCTGTACTCACTGGTTGCAGCAACTGCTGCCTTACACAGAGCTTCACAGCACAGACAAGCTTTTATGAGCTTGAAACAGCCTTCCAGTTCCAACACCGTCAGGTGCAGAGGCATCATACCATTGTGGATGGGGCAGCACAGACCCAAGCCAGCTCAGAAACTGAGCCAGAAGTGTGGGCAAGCCAGGTGTCCAGCAAATTAAGTATTAAGGACTTACAACTGTGGCTTAGCGCCTTACTAGGTCCTTCTCAACAGCCTAAACGTTAACGCAGCTCACCAGAAACCGCCTGCAGACGCGGGAGTTGACTTTCTGTGGTGTGACCGGCCCAGGCCGAGGTCCTGCCGCGACCCGACCCGGCGGCCCCAGGGAGGGCAGCAGCTCCCCGTTGCCTCAGCGATCACTGGAAACTGCCGTTCTCCCAGCGCTTCACCGACACCCTCCCGTTCCCAGGGCCGGGGCCGGGGCCGGGCAGCGCCTCAGCCCGGCGCGGCGGGGGTGTTTTCCCGCCCCTCACCTGACAGGCGCCTCCCGCGCTGCCACTGGTCGGTTAACGGTTCCGCCGCCGCCGCCGCGCCCCCGGCCGCGCTCATGCCCCCTGCCGGGCCGCGGGGGAACCACCTGCCGCCGCCTCTTCCGCGCCCAGCCCGGCGCCCCGCCGCGCCGCCCGCCCGCCGCCACATCTGCCGAAGGAGGGAGAAGGGTCGTCACGGCGGCGCGGCCGCCTACTTCTCCGTCCGCCCCCCGGCACCCGCTGCCCCGCCGCCCGGGAGAGGAGCGGGCCCGCCCACCCTCACCTGCCGCCCGCCCGCCCGCGGCGGCTCCGGAGGGGGGAAGCGAGAGCGGCCGCCGCGCCCCGGCGTCACGTAGGGCCCATCCGGGTCCCGCGCGGGCGGGGCCGGGGACCGGGACTGTCCCCACACGGGGGGCGGCGGGAGCCTCCCCCCCCCCGCACCGCTCACACAGCCGCGCCTGGGTCTTGGTTTGGGGTTTTTTTTTCCTCATTTCTGCTCATCTGTGAGGGGAAATGCCTCATAACTCATCAGTTAATTACCCTTCCGTTAGTGAAACGCTTGTGCCGGCGCCTCGCTCTCCCTCCTCCACCGGGGGCGGGCAGCCGCCGCAGCCGGCCGGGGCCGGGGGAGCCGGCCGGTCCCTGCCGCCCCAGACAGCGGCGGCTGCGGCGTGATGAGCCGCCGGTGTCAGAGGCAGAGCGGCCGGCGGTTTCCAGGGAGAAAGCGAGGGGCAGCAGTTCCCGGTGGTGGCACTAGGGGATGCTCCGGGTTTACTTTTGCAAAAACAACTGTAGACTGGGTAAATCTGTACCAAACTGTCAAATTAACTTATCTGCTGAAGGTACTTAAACGTCGTTCATTTGCTGCTGGTTTTACAAATACACGTTAGCGGTCTCAAAATGGAGGTGCAACAACAAAAGGAACAGGAAAACCAAAACTGTTTCAAATCTTAAGAGGCAGAAGTTGTGCAAACAAGCATTTTAGCAAGAACTCTGCTCTTAAAATGGGTGGAGAAGGCTGAGGCTGCCTTCAGTTTGCCAAGAACCACCGACGTAAGTAGAAAATGAGACACAAAAACCATCCCCAAACCCCCTTACTTGAATAATCATGGTCTACGTTGACTGACAGATGCTCAAAGCTTTAGGATACAAGTTTCACAGCAGGAGTTTTCAGAAGCAGTTTCACCCCAGCGGCACCTGTCTGAACACAATTGCTTTTGAGGACCAAATTCAACAGGCTAAAAATTACCTACTTTTTAAAGTTACCTACTTTTTCCTGCAGTAAACAAATCTCACATTACTCTTTTATAGCTCTCAGTCAGTAGGATACTCTACTTTTTCCTCATCGCCCAGCTATTAAAAGCAAACATAATGCATTCAATTGCAAATCTTAAGAGACCCAAGCCCAGGGCATTAGATCATGTCTTCTTAGTAATACGACAGTATCCTGAATTATTTAAATCTTAACTCTGAGGCAAACACATTCATTTAAATTAAAAAAAAAAATCACATTTAAAGCATTTATTTTGAAAAATAAAATACAAAAGATCATTGAATTATAATTGTACATGTAATTTATCAACTTTTTTTTAAATAAAAGATATTTAACAATTTCCACATGTGAATAAAACCAAACAACTGATCCACCAAAAATCTTTTAGGACAAGCACAGACCACTCTTTTGAAAGCTTCATACATTTGAAACCAAACTGCTACAGGAAAAGCAAAAAATCTTTGAAGATGGAGTTTTGTAATTAAGACAGAATAACAATTTCAGAGACAGGCATTACTTTGCATTTTTTTTAAACCTTAAAAAAAATAGTTGTGCGAATGTAATACGGTTCTACATTAACATCAGTGATTTTTTTTTTTAAACAGGTTTACATGCACTCACAACAGCAAAATTTTGAACAAAAACAGTATGAAAGAAATGGGGGAGAAAATTCTGAAAAAAGCAGGCCATGAGCAGTACACCTCACTGATCTCAGTGCGACAGTCCTTTATAAGATCATTTCCATTGAAAAGGCAGCAGTCTCTTTTCTGAAGAAAAAGAAAAAAAAAGTTTGAGCTTTCAATGTAATACTCTGTTTTTATCCTTGACAACATTTTGTAATTACAAATAATGCATAATTAAGAGTAACCACTGTTATCTCAGTAGGTGAAAAGTCACTGTCAAGACTAACCACAGCCACTAAAAACTTTCCTGTAAGAAATGTGGCTGCCTTTTCCATCATTTATCATCAGAGTCACTTCTTGAAGCATATTCAGATGTACAAAAAATATATCTGAATTTCCACTTAATTCAAAATACTTGTGAAAGTGGACTGCATTTACATGCTGAAAGTGTCTCTTTCATTACAATGTACCAGTGGTAGTCACTGCTGGGAAGTTAACAATTTGGTTTCTCAGAAACTGGACAGCAGCTTTAGATATGTATTTAAAACTACAAAGAGGTAAGTGGCAAAATGAAGTAGATGTTTTAGTCATTTTAACATTGACTACATGAAAAGATTATGGTTTCTCTACTGATTTCAGAATGAAGGCCTGCAATTAATCTTTGGAAAACTTTTATATCTGTTATTTCTAATTGGTATGATGCTTTTGGCTATATTTAGGGCCACATAATAAATACCTACGCTGGGTATATATGTGTGGCATGTTGCTTTTGCCTATATTTAAACTGGATACATTTTGCCACCTTTTGTTGTCAAGCTAGAACATTTGATAACACGGTTGACAAGTAGAAATCCTGGATTAATACAGTAAATCTTGCACCATTCATTTGTTAAGTGGTCTGGAATTTACTGAGTACCCTGCACAATCTTGCCATTGTTAATTCAACAACTAAAATGCAGTTTATTGAAAATACTGACTATGGGACATATTAAAAGCAAATTATACAAATCATCTTTAGCAGTTTCCTCATCTAGAAAGGGCAATTGATTTAAAAATGAAAGACAAAGACGATTACAAGTCATCTTTAAAATTTTACTATTTTGTTAAAACAGGGACCTGAATCTGTTGTGCAAGTATGCCCTAAGTACTGAGAGACACACACAGATACTAAAATGAACAAGAAACTCTGCTAAAGAATGCCTGGATGAGTAGCGGTATAGTTTTATGCACTCGTTTCAGTTTCAAGCTCTAAAATAGTGCTGACAATCCTATAGCATAGCAAATACTGCAAATTGTGATGAGCCATGTAGAACTGCATTGTGGTTCTTAAAGCACATGAGCTATGTATGCTTTTGTAGCTCTTGCCACTAGGACTTACCTCAATGTGATTTTTACAGATTCTGAATCAAGATCCATATCTTCGTATTTTTCTTACCCAGAATCTTACATGGAGTTACATAAGTTTAAAAAAATCACCTTAACTAAATCAAGAGCAGCAAATGAGCAGGACTGTATGCTCTTATTACCTTCTGTGCAAGAAATATCCATTGTATCTTCTATTCCATAGGTTCAGTCTGTGAAGTAAATAATTAAAATGAAATTAGCTATTTTACATTAGAGGAAAAAAATAATTATCAGCACCAATGCTTGTACTCAAAACCATCTAGCTGTTTAGTTAGATTATGTTAATTTTCTCTTTAGTATAATACTAAAGGAGAACACTATCAGCGTCAACTCCAGCATCAGTTTTTATAGTTTAAGCAACATTCTCTATTTCACACAGCTTATTTTTGCTTTTTAGATGATCTTTCTTTCCTTTGGATAAATCTGCTCAGTTTGGTAAATGCTGTAATCATACCAAGCTAACTGTATAAATCCACCTGCTGAAATTTAGCAGAGTCCCATTTTGAAACCTCCCTATCATACAGATTGAAAGAGGACATTTACTAGTAACAGTGGACCAAGTTCTTTTGATGTATCATAAGACAATTCGAAAATACAAACAGCATAATTTAACTAACAGATACTTTAGGCAGATCAAGGATCACTGATTTTGCTAACACGCTATCTATACGCAGTGTGCTAAATTTTAAAGATAGCTCATCTCCCTGCATTTTCCAGAAATCCTTATCAGCAATATTTAATCTCCTTCTGTTCTGACACACCCTATGCTTGCAGCCATATATGCTCTAACTTTATCTGTAAGGTTGTAGATAATCTTGAAATAATCACAATAATTGCATTTGAAAGCATTAGAAATAACTACAGCACACTTTCTCAACACAATTTGCTGACGATAACTTTCAAGCAGCACACATTTAAATAGTTGTCTTGCCGTTAAGCTGCATAGACATTTTGGCCAGCAGTTGGGAGTGAACAATGCTGTGAGCAACAGCACATTTAGCTGCGTGGTGCCAGGTTCTTAATCGTTTTCTATTAGCTGAGCACAACTTGCAAAGCATGAGCACTAACTGTTCAAAGGGTGAGAGCAGGCAAACATCCAGTAAAAGAGCAAAGCCCACATTAGAGATCACACAAAGATTTATCAGAAAGATTTGGTGTCCACAGCAAAAAGTTACATTCTGAAAACATGAAACAGACACTACAGCTATTCGACTTTACTGATCCATGTTCATTTTATCTTGCCACGAGACTTCCTTTCTACTGTCTTCTTTGGCTGGAACAAAAGAAACCAATTTTCCTTTTTAATCAATGAATTTTTGTTTGAATGAACGGAGTAAGTCAAAATGCTTTGTTTGCCTGTGGTAGATTCTCCTGTGTATTCTTCAATCTCTACATCTAACAAAAGTCATAATCCAAGAGTCCTTTCCTAATATTGGGGATCCAAAGTCAAGAAAGCTTGTGCCCATTAGTGTTTTTTTCTTTTAAAAGTAAAGACATTGCAAATTATTTTGCTTTTGATAGGCTATTTACACTTACATTCTAAATAAGCTTCTGTACTGTATGTACCATTAAGGATGGGAAATTGAATAGAAATATAAAAGTAATGCAAGCAGAGATACACAATTCCAGAGGCAGAGTGCCCCTAAAAATCCTTCCTCTCACACTTCTGCAATGCTATACTTCTGTATATGCAGGAGGAATTAGGGGAATAAAAAAAAAAAAAAAAGAAAGGAAAAGCCACCCCAAAACCAACCACCAAGTATTTTTCTACTTAGCTTTACTTGAACACATCCTGAGACAGTAACAGTGATGAGCTACTTCCTGTTTTTTTCTATCAAAGCACAGTGTAGAGAGCACTTTAGATGGCATTTAGACATTTGCCATCAATTATACAGCCTATAAAAATTGATATGAGCCTAGTTGAGCAGCTCTTACTGAAGAAAACAAACTCGATTGCTACATGTTCTACTTACTTCATATAAAATATTTCATTTAAGCAATAAAATAAAAATATTTTTGTTATTTCTCTGACAAAGATGAATCAAATTATTTGCTCCTTGCCTAGACTATCTGCTCTGATTTTTCATGGCTAGATTAGCAGACCTTAAATCTGCAAGGCTATAGAAGGGAGAATTAATTTCACTACACATTGAAGAGGAAAAAAACCCAAACAAACCACACAGAGAGAAGCCCTTTAAGCTACTGAAACTGAGCACTCCAACAGGCAGCTCCATGGAACAAGTCCATCTTGTCTTCTCTGTTGGCTTCAGGAGACACGGAATAGCTACCCAGCAGCAAGGGATGCCATCTTCCAAACTGAATTCCTATGTCCATGAACGGGCTAGTGGTTACAGCCCAAACTTTCCATCATGTCTACATGAGGAAAGGGCATGAGGTTGGAAGCATGCCTCCCACACATTCACATAGCTGGGGGGAAGGTATCACGAGATCCTGCAGTTTAAGAGAGCTCCATGATAAGGATTTTGCTTTTTCAGCTGCTATTGCAACGGTTAGGTCCCTTAGGTAGCTGATGACAATTAACAGCATTTGAAGGGTACCAGATGATGAATTCTCAGTAAAATCTTAAGTTCAGTAGCTCACTTAATTATTAAATCAACACACCATCACTATCCATGGCTGAACTGTTTTTGTTTTGTCTGATACAGTAGTATTTCTTTTTAAAAATCTCTCATTACTTATCTCTGCTCTCTGTACTATACTTGCTTTACACCTTTCCATGCAAGGCAACAAAAGATAAAGCTTCTCTACAAATAACAAACTTTGCAGTTTGATCTACACAAAAGAGTGTCAAACTTTCCTTGAGTTTCATAGCAATATTCAGTCAGCTCAGGTTTACAAGCACCATATTAACACTGGCATTACACATGCTTGAGTGCAAGAGCACTGGAGGTTCAATCTCATGAACAAGCTATTCTCTTGTAATTTCAAGTGACCTGTTTTCTTACAATCAAACAGAAAATCAAACTTATGAAGAAGTGATTTATAAAGACAGGTTGCATACTAACTTGCCGTTACACCCACAAAAAGGAAACTAATCCAATACCTTACCTGTGGCACTTCTTTAAGGAAGTCAGGAAGCTGAAATTCACCTTTGTAGACCTGGAAAAACAAAAATAATATACTACTCAAAGCTAGCATTCACTACTGTTTGAAATGCTAAGGCAGGGGGGGGAGTCTTTTGGGTTATTAGCATCCAGTAACGCTAAAACAGATCTACCTAAACTGAGCACAATCTATTTGTAATAGCAAGTTTCATTCACAAGGCTTGGTCATCTGAAGTAGTTCTACAGCTGTAGGCCCAGTCCCAGGCTTCCTCTGCACTCAACACTCTGACCTTGTTTGCACTAAAATGGTCAGACTATGTAACTCATATTACATTTCAGGCTTGCTCAGATTAATTAATTAAGTCCTGTACAATCCATTCACTATACTTTTAGAAAAAGATTTTTAACAGGATGATTAAATATGCCAGGAGTGGGTTGCTACAATATGTATTTTTGAAGTTTATATATAACAAATCTGTTGCTTCACATTTTAGCACCTTCAATAAATTAAGTTCCCTTTAGGCTTAATTATAATTCACAATTAAAAGATCTTCCATTTAAAGTTTTTCAAAAGAGCTACCTGTCATGATCTCAGGGACTGTGTCAGAACAGATATACCAGCCAGGCAACAAACAACATTCAGTTCTCAAAACATTTATATTTTACAGTTAAGAAACTCAACAAATGTCACATAACACAACATTTTCTGATGTACATAATGAATACCGTGACAAAATATATATCATTCACACACGTGTCACACTGAACAATTGATCCCATCTTGCTATGCTGTCAAAGGTAAGTTCTGTTAGTTTTGATATAGTTCGAGACAATGCGACTACAATCAAGGTCTGAAAATGCTAACAACTTAGGTTTCAATACTGTTAAAATGGTCAACACTCAAGGAGTGTCAGCGTCTCCTCTATTTTACACATTATCTATCCCTTTATTCTACATACCTAGCTGGTGTAATTTTCAGGTAACAGAAAAGTTTACACATTTGCTTTAATCCTCAAAGATACACAGATACCATTATAATAGATACAGATATATTACTAGCAATTTTCCCCAAGTACTCTGTGTTAGACCCTGAGTCATTTAGCAAACATAATGTGTGAGATCAGACACCTAACTCCTTCTCCCACAGGCTGTAACCACACATCTAAAATCCCCAGCTCCTGGAGGGAGAACACAGGGTTGGAGAAGGCTTAAGTTTTCCTTTATTATTTTCATACCATTTATTCATTAATTTGCTTTTCATCTACAGAAATGTAAAACAAAAATAAAAATAAAAATAATCAGTGGGATAATCCTTTCCTATTTGGACTAGATCATCATTGTAGGTCCCTTCCAACTGGAATAGTCTATTCTATACTAACAGACACATAGATTTAATAGCTTCGTATATGAGTACAGAAGAGCTCCACTTATTAGTAGGGCTGTCACAAAGTTACAGTCAGCAACTCTTATGATTATGAATTTCTAGAACAACTGTAGCCTCATTACCAGCCTGACTTCGTGAGTTTGTCTTTTCCACAATTTCCAGTCTTTCAGAGCATAATATTAATTCTGAAAGAACGCTGTTTGGAGAAAAAGCGAGCAATAAATATCCTCAAACATACCAACAGCCCCACCAAACAAGTGTTTGCACTGTCTGACCAATTAGGAAATAAATTGGCAACGTATTGTCTTCTTTCTAGAGGATACTTCTTAAAAGCTGTTTGCTTCTGAGATTAAACTGAAATACGTTCCAAAGGGCGGGGGGGGGAAGTATTCCGGGGTTTGGTTTGTTTTTTGCAAAAAGAATTCTACTTGAAGAGTTTTACCATCCTTTCTACTGAACCAAAAAGACCGAACGCCATAACGTCATCATGAGTTCTTTGCAGTCTTGTGTAGCTGTAATCACACAAAAATCAAAAGCTGCAAACCTACTTAGAAGTCCATAAAGCCATAAAATGGAAAATGGGCTACTCTAAAGCCTCGCTCAGAGATGCACTCCCTGGTTTGCAAATTGTGTCAAAGGAAGAAGATTCAGGAAGTCAAGGGCCGCTTATTAACAACATCCTTTTTCTCCGCTTCCCTATGAATAGATGATGAGCATATAAAGATGTACTCATTTTGTCAATATATTGCAGTGGCCTAGGACTGCAGCTGAGTCAGCTCAAAATTTCCTGCGTGTAAGACGCCTCACCCCACAACAGGCCTGCAGCATTAAACCATATGACTCATGTGGAGTGGACTTCAGAGCTGGCAGTTCTTATCACTCTATTGCTAGGCTAAACATATCCAAACAACAAAGCTTCACTAACCCCCAACATGAGAGTAGGAATTACTACACACATACATCACAGAATTCTGTTCCTTCCGATATTCCATGTTTTAGATAAAATAGAAAGGCTGAATCAAAATCACAGGCAGAGCTCTCAATTTATATTCAGCCAGGAGGTACTGTCATTCCCATGGAAACCTTAATGAAAGCCACGCTGGTCAAAAATTCAGTGTGTGGCTTACTGGAGCCTAGATATACTATAAATATTTATAAATGAAGGAGGAGTATTTCATATTTTCAGCTTTTAACCAAGCCATTAAAATGCAGGCTGTGTTCTAGAGAGCAGAAAGGGAAGTTACCTATCAACAATATCATCACATCAAAAAACACTACAGAACAACTTAGACAAGGTTCACAAGAAAAAACAGTATCTTTTATTAGACTAGTGCTGATATTGGAAGAAACAGACAGGCTTCTTCAACTTTTCTGACAAACCACTACAGTCATTATCTGGGAATTCTTAAAAACAGTTAATACTGATGATGATCGCACGTTGTGACTGATTCAGAACCAGAGCGACCAAAACCACGTTTGTCTCTCTGGAAGTCGTCTTCTTTCCTTCTCCAGCAGTTATGACTTGGTCTAATTTTTATATTATATATCTGTATATGTATGTCTGCTCTAAAAACTTTACCATTGTAATGTCCTTTGTAGGAACAGCATTTACTCCTAGTAAGCATCTAATAGTGGATAGTCAAGGGTATTCATCCATCAGCAATATTAATAAAAAACAATTACACTAATGTCATAGCCTGGAAAAATAAAAAATGCTTCAGGGGCATTTGATATTATATGCATACAAAATATCACAATTTACACACCACAATTTACAAAGGCAAATCGAACCAATGATAGGCCCAAGATTAGGTTTAACACACAAGTGTGCCTAATTTTGGTTCAGAACTGATGTTATCTAGAATGCTGGTTTTGTCAAGATTGAGACTGCATAGAAACTGGTTTAAAGTAGTTCCAAAACCAGTAAGTGGTCCCTTTTGAATCAAAACCCAGGGATTAACTGCAATCCAGAAATTCTAAAAACAATGACTCCATCTGCAGCCAAAAAAATTAAGAGGTTTCAGATTCAAAATTCTTTTCTGACCAATTTCTAAGTCTAAAACACATTATTCAGAGAGTGGCAGCAGAAAGGCAGACGCTGGACATTTGAATGATTTCCAGTCTAAGCAAGAATTCAGTAAAATTGAGCAGAAATGGTATTTACCATTTCTAAGGGAATTATTTTGCAAGTCCAAATGGATTTCCAAGGGGAGGGGGAATCTGAAGTCTGTGTCAGTTGGTTGTTCAGTGTTGGCACTATTCAAGCTGTTCTATTAAAAAAAAAAAACGAAACACATTCTTATAGCCAAACTGAATGCATATTATTTGCAAAAAGAGCTCAGAAAACAAGTTTCACATCCAGTTGTCTGAGAAAACCCTTGTAAATAAAAAACCCTTATAAAAACACAAGGAAAACTTAACAGAAGTGTAACTCAAGTGTAACCTATAATTCATCTTTATAGAAGATTAAAGCACTCCTGTTCACCCACTTTCAAGCCTGGTTTTTGAGTCACATTGTATTTGGTCAGTTCCAGTACACAGAGATAATTTTTTGTCTAAAAGTTAGCCTGCAAGTATACTTGGGATTGGTAGATTTTTCAAAACATCAAAGTTGCAGAGTACAAGGCTATCGATGTTTAATTGTCAAATAAAATAAAAAAGGAACATTGGCGAACCCAGAACAGAGCCCCTTTCTAGAAACAATCCTTTTCTGCACAGTACATGGAGGTACCGTCATCTTGCTCTTTCAGACTTCCCTTAACTTTTAAGGCAGCTTACAAGGCTTATGCAATTCTTCACCTCTTCGTTGAAACTGCCAAGAAAGGGGACATCTGAGATGTAAATATTTACCTAGTAGGAACAACACAGAGAGCAAGGCTTTAGACAGACCTATGAATGTCTGCCAAAACACAGCTTGCAACCATACCCAATGTTGTATTTTGTTTGTGAATAACTCTGTATGCCTTACTAATCATGTATATGCATAGATGGTTTTTAAAAGGGAAAAAAAAAGAGGTATCGGCACCTCTGGAGAAAAAAAAAATGCAGTTAGGAATCCACATGCTGGAAGAAACACCCACTAAAGAGGGCATTAAAGGACACTGAGAAAGTCCGTGCTGTTGGTGGTCACAAGACAGATGAAATAAAAACCCCAATTTTTGTTTTAAATATCAGAGAAAATGCCCACAAAGCCAAATGCCTTTTTGCTTAACCAGTATAAGTAGAAATTCACAGCCTTGAACAGCCTGTCATTACAGCATAGCTCCACAATTACACATCTTTGACAGCACACATAATTATTCTCATGCATTAGTCTAAATATACTTTGCATCCTTTATCATAGATTGTTTCTGTCTTTAAAACCTCAAATACAAAGTCTTGAGATCATGATTGTCATGGATGTCTCGACTCTTAGCAGCAGCAGACATTTCCTCACAATTTAAAACAGGCATGAAACAGGAGTTAATAGAACTCTGTTTTTTCCTCTAGATGTTACTGCAGAAAATACCATCAACAGAACATAAAACAGAGATAGATAACAGCTTTCAGATGTGATTAGAAGAAACCACACATATTTAAACAGTCATGATGAAAACCATAGTTTTTTCTATAGAGTTCTGTATACTTCCGTGTCTCGATCTCTCCAGGGCAAGGAACGTAACTTTATGAAGAAGTTAAAAGAAATGACTGGAATATGTATTCCAAGCATACAAATTCATTTAGTGGGAAGTATGTGCCAAAGAAAATCTGATGTAATATGTTACAGATGTGAGAGGAAGCCACTTAGCCAATCATAACATAACAATAAGCCAGTTTCTGCTGGGCATAAGTCGGAGTCTTGCAGTTATGAGCTGTTCTCCACTTTCGGTATATTCTGTTAAACTGCTGACATACACTTTTACACAAACTCACAGTATTAGTAAGGACATACCAGACAGTCTTCTAACGTAGAGTGATTCTACTTTTGTAAATCATCACTGGGCTACCAGTTCAGACAGCTTAATTATTTGCATTTTCTGCATCATTTGCAGATGAAAACTCCTTTTAGTTACATGATGTTATTTTCCTTTATGTTCAGGATGTAGAATTTGTTAAAACTCTAGGAGGGGGGAAAGTAGTCAGTTCTGTATCTAAAAGGAAGGGACTCTTGCGATCATTATAACAACATGAACAGACCAGCCACAGACTTAGAAGAAAAACACAAAATAGCACAATTCTGCAGTCACTGAATAACTAAAGGTTGCCTCTTGAGGAGGTCACATGCAGATATCTGCTCAACAGTGCAACACTATTCAGACCTGTTCTCTCTGCTCTGCATTCCCTTAACTGAGACAAGATAAAGTATCATAAAAGATAATATTGTCAAGCCTAACGTAAAACAGATAAACAAAAAGTTAATGGCTCTGTTATTGAAAACATCAGAAAAATCTGTTATAGTCATGTTAGATCTGCACTCCACCAGAGCACAGTCAGAGATGTCTTACTACATAACACCACATAGCACTTGGAGACCAACATTAAGAAGAGATGAAGTTAGCTTCATGCTCTGTTACTTCTTAAAACATAACCAGAACTAAGATGACAAAGTACAAACGCTGGTTGCATCTTACTATTTTTGTGCTGTGCTACAGGAGCACGGAAAACCAGCCTAACCATTTTCGTGTCCTAGGCAGGTAACATTAAAGTGAAAAATCCAAATTTAGCAGAGAGCATTGTTTTCCTTGCATTACCTACAAGCACATAGAATTCTAATTCAAGCACTACTTTAGCTTGTGAGAATCATTTTGTTTCCAGACTGAATAAAAAAAAATTATTTAACCTATACATATGTGAGTCACCAGCAGGGGGACAGAAAAGGAGAAAAGAGGAAAAAATAAAACAAGAATAAGATTTATCTGCTTAGAAAGCTTAAGGGAAGCTAATATTATGCACCACACTAGCCATTCCTTTCTATTTTTTCCAGTACTAGCCCTTGGTTTAGGCACCCTTACACTGTTAGTTCTTCCCTTTGGGACTAACAGCAGCAGCTTTGAAATTGCTGAACAGTATTTTCACTGGTAAGTCTAATTTCTAGTCTTTTCCAAGTGATAGATTTTGCTCAGTGCAGCGTAGTATAAATGCAGTTCTACAAGCAGCTTTTAAGCACATTTTAGAACAAAGACATCATGCAGTTTAAAGTTTGAAATCTTTTTAAACTATTGTCTAAAACTGGGCAACACACAGACTTCTAGTCATAAAACATTGACCCGTCTGCATTCAAGAGGCTTTGTAGCTATGGGTATGTTTTGCATCCTGACCAATTTTCATATTTTTATTCGTTATCTTTATGATTTTATTATTTTGTATATTCAGTATAAAACCGCTTTTAATGGTACAAAACAAGAACTCTCGGTAACAACAAGAACTAATTTGTTTGTTTTTTAACATATCTGATAGCAATGAACTAGATGACACAGTGTTGTTCCATCTTTAGGTGGAGCCAGAATCTCCCCTGCCAGTAATTTCACTGGTATTGGACTTCCACCCTGTTGTTGCAACTTCCACAATCAATTTAAGCCAGCATTACATAATCCCCACAAAACTGAAAAACTCCCCCCCTCAAAACCACACCTTCAAAATCAGTCCTTCCCCCCTACTATTGCTGTTTGCCAGACAGGGGCAGCTTCCTTCATCTTGTTGCCTCAAGCCTTCAAAAGACTGATTAACAAATAAGAAGGCGGTGACAGCTTAAAGCAAACAAACCTAAAATGTGGGAAGTGTGGTATGTTTGCTATTCAAGGACTGTTTATGTATACTCAAGGTAAAGCTTATCTAGTTTAAGACTCTGCTTACAATAGAGGATGCTTTGGGTAACAGTCAAGGCACCGGATAACGGACATTTCAGAGTCACAGACTTAGTAATTAAGGACATACATCCTCCTTCGCATTGAGAAATGAGGGGTTGGCAAGAGAAACAAAGACCCTGGTGTCCTCAGATGACACATGCCCATAGGAGGACAAAAGGAGGAGGGGTATTCTTCCCCAAAGGACCACCAAAGACCACGAGAGACCACTGCACAAGCGTAGAAGACTCTGGGATGACTGCTCAAGAGAACAACACGTCATGCTTGCTCAACTTAATGAATATGCAATAGTTAGGCAGAACACATGCATTAGATAGGCGTGATGTTTTAACTGTAGTGTATAAGTATGGACTCAAAACCTCAGTAGGTGTGGTCCATTTGTGGAAACCTTCCACCTTGCACCCTGCGCAGAACAAAGCAGTGTCTTCTCTCTAAACATACTTTGTGTGTTTTGGGAGTTACTTTCTGATCAGGTAATAATCTGCAGTGCTAGCTCACACCATTTTAAATGGACTAAGAAACCACAAGTAGCAAGCGTAGCAAGTGTCAGGTAATTCAACATTATTTCAAATTAGTCATTCTAAGGGGTTACTATACCAACATAGTACAGTTCAGCTTTAGAAGTCTAAACTTCCATCTGTTTTCAATAACTAAAATTCAAGTTCTGTGTTCAGTTTAAAGTTCTCAGACACTACAAATATAATAGAACAGCTTCCAAACACAAAGTGAAGCAATAAACGGTTATGTGCAAGATTTATATACATTCTTATTATGTACTGAAGAGTAACTTTGGAAAGATTTTATTTGGACAGCTTCATCTCCAACAATATACCCAGTACAAAACTCTGTGAAAGACTATCCCAGATGATGAAATTTTAAAGAGAGCAAGAACAAAAGTAGTGCTACAGTAATTTACAAAGTCACCAGCTAAGAGTATGCAGTAACACACTTAACTTGCCAAGTGCCAGTTCCTAAAGGCTGGAAAAATCTAGATCAAGAAATTTATTTATTTTAGTAAATGCCCTCTTCTCTAAGCTGCAGCAGCAAGATATAAATTAGCATAGGTTCACGGCAGAGAAGGGGAAACCCGCAGGGCAGCATACACTATCCCTGATGGGAAAAAATAACACACCACAGTTCCTTCTCTCTCTCTCCTCCCCTGCACCCTACTTTCCCCAAACACCTTAAAGTGTTCTGAAATATCGGGCCCCCATCCCCAAATAAAAACAAAATAAAGCTGTGGGGAAAACAAATCAAAGCATTTTTCAGAAGTGAGTCAGCTCCCACTGATCACCAACCAGAATATTAGTTATTTCAAAACTTACTTGGTTTAAGGCCAAGCTCAGTGGCCAGCATTTTGACAATTTACTGTGGAAGATGCACAATGGCTAGGAAGACTGGCACTTCTAGAGAGGGTGATGAGCCTGCTGCCCTGAGAATTAGGTAACCTAAGCAGCAAACTGGTCTAGGAGTTGGGAAACCTTAAATCTTGAAACCCTAGGAAGTCAGAACATCAACGTTTCCATAGTCACAGAGAAAGACAGAGGACCCAATGGTCTGAGCAGGGATTTGCTGGGAACCAGCTGGGAGGAAACAAAGCAAAGTGACTGGGGAGGAATTCAACTCACTCAAATGCAAACTCAAACACTGATTTGAGCCATCGTTTTAAATAGCTCCTTGGGGTACACGACATTTTGAAAGCCTCACGTTTCTCCATTTTCAAAAGGAATATTGTAAGTTCTGAAGATTAGCCATTTTTATTCCTTTTGCTTTTCTGGATTTTAGCCTTAATTCAGGACATCTCCCTCATTTTATCTATACAAACCATACATTCCAAAGTAATTTTGCTAAAGAACAAATAACTAGGAAAAGATATACTGAGTACTACAATAAATAACAAAATTAAAATGCCATCTTGGGCTGCAAGTAAAACTATTAAATTAGAATAGCAGTCAAAATATTAACAAGTGTTCCATATGCTTCCAATATTTGGATCAGCTATTATACAGTAACCTCCAGTTTTTCACAGCTGTTTTTAACACTAGTAAACAAACTAATTATGCTTCAAAGGAAAGTTGTGAAAAAGCCTCAATACACTTGCGCCTTTTAAATTAGGCTTTAGTTTTTTTTAAAGGTATGCTTGTGACTTTATTACCTGAATTTGTCTTGCATTTTCAACTGAAATAGATTTCAAGAAGCCACTCAACAGTAAGCAACTGAAATCCATACAATTTTTACAACTCAGCTTGAGCTTGCCATGCACAGGTAGAAGCCTCAGAACAGTCACCATACTGTAAAAACTTATTTAAATTGTATCAGTAAGAGATAACCAACCTTAAATTATTGCACTACAATACAAATTTGGATCTGAGTCACTGTTTTATACTATGTATGGGTAGGCGCATGAGGATTTTGTTTTCAAGGGTCCGTGAAGTAGTATTGAACACTTTTTTTTTTTTTTAAAGGGGTTGAATGGAGTGCAGAAAAGTTAGTTTGTGAGCCTTTTAAAACAGTAATTACCAGGAAACCTATAAAATGCTAACCACTACCCCTACCAGAAAAGGTGGGTTACCTTCTCAATACTGAGCTAACAACTATTAAAATAGTCAACCTGCCATCCTTTAATATGTTGATCAACTGTTTAATGAAAGTTTCCCAGGGAGGACTTCTGAAAAGAAATAATGCAAAAATGTTTAGAGACTTCACAAAAAGCGATTTTTTTTCATTAGTATCTAGCCCATCAGCATACCAAACAGTTTTTTTTTTAATACCAGAAGGCTAGTGGAAGACAGTCTTTTTAAATTGTTCAATTCAATTTTTCCAATGATTGCTGCAGCAGCAAAAGTCACCTTCTTTTAATAAAGTATACATTCTCAAAAGAATAGAAGTAAAGAGTTAATTATTCTTATTTCAAACAATGGTGATGAGCTTTTCAATGGATACCTCCAGGGATAAACAGCTGTATAGCCTAACTACCCAAATTCCAACAACATTAAATTCAGACTAGAATCCTTAAGTTTACGTTAATCAGCACCAGACCTTCCTCCATCTTTTGTCTGTTCTACAAAGGACAGCAAAGAATTGGAAAATCTGACATTTTGATCATCTTGGGCCATTTTTCATGGGTCACTTCAAATTCTACCAAGTATTTAGGGTGCAATATTGCGGCAGAGCTTCTGCCAACCCTCATGTACAAAAAGCTGAGCTCATCAATCAAGTCTGATGCCCAGGCAAGAATGCTAGCTTTTTCCACTACTAACCAGTTCCCCAAGTATCTGGACAATTCTAAAGAGGTCCAGCTACACATACCACAGAACACAGCTCAAGCCTGGGGTTGGAGTAAAGGCAGATGAACCAAACTGAAGACAAACAGCAGGAGCCAGACTTTCAGTGCTCAAGGTCCCACAGAATCCTTCCTTCTTCCCCCCACGGCAAAACCCCCATATTGCTAAGTATCAAAAGGTGTTAGAAACAGACTTAAAAAAACCAAAACATAAGACTTTCCTGCTCATAGCTTACATCCATTTGGTCTATAATTAAACACACAAAAATGCCTTACCCTCCTTGTGTTTTCCACAACTTTTTGATCTGGCTTTCCATAATTTGGTGGATTGGCATATGGATCATAGCCCAGTTTTGCTAGCATGGGTGCAATCACAGGCATGTCTTGCAAAACATCAGCAGGTATCTTCCCAACCCACTTTGACAGTGCTTCCACATTGACTGGCTTGATTACTTGGTCAGTAGATCTTTCAACCCTGTGGAGGGAGAAAGAAAGGTTATATTTTGCATTCCAAACAATACTCGCTTCACTACCATTAAGACCTTTAGCTTATTTTGTTTGTTGGGGTTTTTTTTCCCCTCCTTTCTCTTTCCCTCTCAAAATTTCATCTTTCTACAGAGCTGATGGGAAGTGAAGTTTTACTCCATAAGGCTAAAATGAGAATAACTAGCACAACATTCATGCATGCTTTCTGGTTTAGGCTTTCACACGGAATGAACTGAAGCAAGTTCTTTACGTAAAGCCAGCAGTGAAAGCCAAAGAGCTGTTAGGTGAAAAGTATGCACACACCTACATGTAAAGCTGTTTTCCCACTGGCATATTCCTGCATTTGCTGCTTGTCTTAAATGCTCCTGAAGGCTGTATTCTAAATTAAAATCCATGTGCCATTTATTCCCCCCCCATACTGTGACTAAACTTTTTTTTTTTTTTGGTAAATAAAAGAGATACCTATGGAAATGACAGAAAGCTATAGACTGCAATAATATTTTTCATAACCATTCCTTTTACTGATTGAGTGTTTGGTCATTACACAGTTCTTAAAGGCAAGTGCATAATCATAGCAGTGTCATATGTACTGTATTTAGAAAATAGTTGATTTGTTGCTCATTTAATCAACAGTCCTAAAGTAATTTTCATTCTTGCACCCTAGTTTTATTGTGTGGTTTTGCTGTTGCTGTTTTTTTCCAAGGGAAGAAACCTGGTATCACTTTGTTTTCCCACATTCCTTTCCCACATTAGAGGACATAGAACTTCTTTATGTGTTTTCTTCCGAAACACACCAGCAGGACTCAGAACAGGCTGAATAATTTAAAACTCTGAGTTTTTACTCAGAGTAATTTAAAACTTTTTTCTGAACTCAGAAAGACTGCACATGCATTTTGCATGTCAAGGTTTATCTTTCTTTTAAGGCAGATTAAAAATCAGGTCTGTATATACAAGTTGCCTAAAGGAATATTTGTATCTGCATTGCAAGTAATACCATAAGGTATGCCACTGTATCAGTAGTTCCTGCTGGCTGGCTATACCTGCCTGCCTCAAACCTGACGCTAAGCATACAGCTGTCACATCCACTTGCAGCTATCATCCTTCCCAGGCCTTATTTACATCATAGAGCATTTTGATCTCAAAAAGCTCTACCACTCAGAAAACGAAATTGTTATACTTGAAAGTAACAGTACAACGTATAACACCAGTACCTCAGCTACACAAGATAAAGAATGAGAACACTGAGATTCAAATTAA
The DNA here is from genome assembly GCF_947461875.1 of Haliaeetus albicilla. Classification (NCBI taxonomy): domain Eukaryota; kingdom Metazoa; phylum Chordata; class Aves; order Accipitriformes; family Accipitridae; genus Haliaeetus; species Haliaeetus albicilla. Next base: position 6,915,130 of record NC_091491.1, read on the forward strand.
TTCTCAAGCAGCTAATTCTTCAGTTATATAGCAGGTAGAATATGAGAAAACATCTTCTGAGAAAAATAAATGGAAAATTCCTGATATACTCCCAACAGTTTCCAAGTCCAAAAGCCTGAACTAAAATAAAATTGCTCTCAAGACTGACATCAGTCAACTTACAAGAGGAACGAGTGTGATTCCAGTTATCTAATTAACCTCATGAGTCAAAGAGGCTGAAAAATTGTTGCACAGCAAACATTAAATCAGTAGCAAGAAGCATCCCATTCAGATGCACACTGAACTGTGCAATGAAAGCCTGAAATTATAAACTATGCATGCATGTCTGCCAGTCATTAACTCAATTTGATCTAAACACCAGTCTTTACCTTATTACTCTTTTTTACTTCTCATCATAGCTAAAATTCTTCCAGGAGAGAGGAAGGAAGTTAGTCATACAATGCTGGAAGGTCAGTAACTTCAAACACAATCAACAAAGACCAAACCAGACAGGGAAATGGTCACCCATGGGGAAACTGTCTTGGCAAGCAGGGCGTTCACAGATTGCTGTGGAAGCTGATGAGTAAGCACCTGACAAACAACAAACTGTAAGACAACCCCCAGAATTTTCAGCCTTACTCTCTTCAACCATATTCAGTAGTCCAAACTGAAGGCAGAACTCAGAATGGGATTTTGGGACCAGACAGTTGCAACCAAATTTCAGCCTTGCTGAAGGCTATTGGCCTGACATCACAAGTCTGTACAGCAAACTAAAAAGTCTGGGCATTGCCTTTTTGATACTTCTCATTAGAAGATGAGCATCTGACTTCACATCAAATTAGCAAGAAAATAGCTGTTAAGAGTTGAGTTTCAGAAGTTCAAAGTGGCAAGGCAGAGGACAAAGCACCACAACAGTCAGGAGTCCACAGAACCATGCTGGCTGGGACCCTCAATAAAAATTTATCACTAGGTGTTTGAAAAGTATAAGATTTACAGTCCTCTCCCTCTCAGACAGAGCCAGCCAAGCCCCAAATCCCTTCACCAAAACTGCAGATTGATTTGACCATTTAAAATAAGGGTGATACTGTGAGAACCAGGTAATAGGCTTGGCTAATAGCTTATTGGAACCCCAAAACAATGGGTCCTATATATCAATTAGGACCTAAATTAGTACACATATGGATATCTCATCCTGTTGTAAAAGCACATTTAAAGTGTGTATGTTTTGCCCCACTGTCATTTTAGTCTGGTCACAAGTGCAACATGAAACATTTCCTGGTGATTAATGGCTGGCAAGAGATAAGCAGGGGACTACATGTAGCCGCTCCTAGGCACCAATTCAAAAATGTACTCTACCACATTTGGTCTTCTGTTTCAATACTTTTCTGTCCTTTCAGTTAAGGTGGAAAGAAAAGTAAAACACAATTCGTGGGAAAGATTCTTCAGACCAAAGAACATCTGAAGAGTGTGGGGGAAGACAGATTGGGGACAGGAGGAAAGAAACACCCAAAAAAACAGACAGAGCAAAACAAGGAAACATACCAAGTCTTGGCAAATTTGATTATGTACACATATGGCAAATGCTGCCTGGTCAGTGCTTCCAGGCTCCACTGCAAAACCACAGGAACAGTTTCAGCTTTGAAAGCAGCTGGTAGCACGGAACACAGGACTAACCCCAAATACTTCTACATCTGTACTAGAACCAAATGAAAGGTATGTATTAAAAATAGTATATTCTGAAGTACTTTTGCCTAGACAGCTATTTTCATAATAAGCCTAATAAAAATTGCTATAAAAGGGTTGACATTTCTTTGCATCAGTGGTGACCACAGCTGTTTGCAGTTAGGAGGCAAATGCCAGAGCTATATTAACAATACTAGTTACAGCATGTAGTCCAGCCATAATACATTCCTTGAACAGCCACGTTGGCAATTACTTCAAACCACAGAACGTTTCCCACTACGCCAAATGCTGCGGTGCACACCCTTAAAACCTTTGCAGTGTTTCTCCTTGCAGCTGGATAAAAACCAAAATAAGGGGCAAAAATACTAAGTAAAATAGAACAACAGTGAGGCTAGGCCTGCATGAGCAACAGAAAAAGCAGGGATTACTAAGCAAATGCAGTAGAAGAGAGTAAGGCAGTCAACAGTTACCTCAAATCAAGTAGCCAGGGGAACAGACAAAGTCAGAATCTTAAATACAGACTGTCTAGTATCTAATCTTGCTAGTAACAGACTATTGCATAAGAGTTTCTGAGTCTGGAATAAGAGAAAAAGGGAATCAGCTCGCTGCCTGAAGAATTCTGCCAGCCATTGGGTGGCTAGCTCATCTCTGGAAGAGAAACAGCCTGCACTCACAATTTAACTCCATATACAACTGAAAATAAAACACCTTACACTGACCTAGAGTTTCATTCATCTGATACAGATTTCATTTGACATAGTTAACTTTTATTTCAGATGAGTTAAAAATATAAACATTTGCTTTCTGTCACCAGGTAGTAACATCATTATAAAGATCTTTTAGTGATACCACGATCTCTTTCTTAAAGTGTTTTAAAATATTTCAAGACAACAAACTCATGTCAGATTTCTTTTCAAAAACCCTTCAACAGTTAAAACACATCCAAACATCTGATGTTGGACCTGACCTGAGCAGGCATCATGCCTCTGAAGTAGATGCTGAGACTGTCTGAAAGATCTGAAAGTCTTAATGGTGAGTGGAAGATGACTAAGACAGGTTTCTCTGTGCATTTACTTAAGTCTTTACACAGTATCACAGCCTTTGCAGATTTATAATAGTAGTTCATTCTTTGACTTCAGAGGTTTTTATACCCTACCTAATACCTTGCAGACAAATGGGGAAATAATTTTATCTAGATCTTCATACTCTCCCTACTATGCTACAGAGGCTAGGCCCATGCGTTGGTAACTTTTAAATGCATGTCACATTTCAATACAAATTATTTGGTACCTGTGATCTCCTCCTGCCAGTAAAAACTGTAATATAATTTAAGTGTTTTCATTTTAATATACTATTATGAAACAGCCTGAAGCACTTGGTACCAGGCATGTGGTAAATTAAAGCTCTGTGAGAAGAGAGAGTTGCAAGACAGCAGCATTTTGAATTTCCTTAGATTATCTCTGAAGTGATCTTCAGCACTATCCTTTGGAAAGTCAGGTGGGAAAAACCTACTAATCAGAATATGGAGCTCCACTGCTCCACTCTGTTATTACAGCTGAAAGACGACAGTATTCACACTGCGAAGTAAACAGCACTCTTCAGTAAGCCCAAAGAGAAATTCTAGGTCATAAGACAACAACATTGGTTAGAACCTGACCCAGAATGTAACAGCCACGCACACCCAGGGGCCATAAGGAATTTTGCTGCAGCTGAGAACAAGCTAAATGCAACTTGATAGAAGGAAAAGTAAGTCTAATGCAAAGTATATTTTGTTCAGCTGTCAGAATTTGATAAGCTGTGGCAGACTCTAAAGTTCTCAGTAAACTGAGCATCTTTTAAAGAGTAATTTTTCTGGGCAGTTACCCCCTGGTCTGGGCAAGAACCCCCTAAACAGGCAGCTGTCCCTGTCCACAGCACTCTGCTGCACACGAGAGGGCAGTGAGGAGCCAGGGATGCCAAAAGCAGGTTTTAACTGGTACAAGGAAATCAAATTCACCTGCACAATTTCAATTAGTATGATATAAATACATAAAACAGACATCTAAGAGAATTTCATATTCACTGTTTTTTCTGCAGCCCTTGAAAGACTGAGTCACTGAAATCATTATCAAATTATAAAGGTCTCTTGCAACTGAAAAACAAATGTCACCACCTATTTCAAGGGTATTTGATTAGATAAAAAACACCACAGACAAAACACTAATAACTTGTTCTTTTTCCACTATTGCCACAGCCTTCTGAAATAATAAATTACTTTCACATATCATCTCATGAGAGGTAATAAAAGCATAAAGAATTCTGTGAATGGATTGAATTGAGGGTGACATGAACACTTTCACACTCGTTTGTCTTAAATCTGAAAGTTTGATTCAAAAATAAACATGAAGCCACTTTTTACTTTCAACAATCCATTTGCTTCATTTTTAGAGACATGAACAAGTATTTTCAACTCCTCACATCCCATTCCACCAGATTTATCAAGAAATATTACTTGAAACTGTATGAATTCAGTAAGGCTACCAAGTTTTATATTATAGAGGTCCATTAATTTTTAAAAATGCTAATCTGGAACCTGTAAGGTAGTAGTATTTTACTAGAAATGGCATTATGCATAGTTATTTTTACAGGACACTTAACAGAACTTGACAACCACCTATTTATATCAGTAAAAGTAAGCTTACTCTCCCCCTCAGCTGTCACCGAGAAGCAGTAACATGATACAGGTAACTGAAGAGAAGTTCACATGCAGATACAGCTTGCAGAGACATATGACAGTACACTGCTTCAGGTTAACATTATCAGAAGGCTTCATTCTGCTAACGAACAATACTGCAGAAAAAAGGGTTGAGATGCTTTCCTGATAGCTCTGCAAACACAGTGATGGTGGCTGCGTTTCTTCAGTGGGAATGGTGATGCGAAACCTCCAGATTGTAAATGTATAACCATTATCTGAGTTTTAAGTTCTTTGTAGCTGCTGACTAATAATTCTATTATTTGCTTTAAATCGCATTCCCCTACAATATATTAGAAAATCCACAGAGTCACTTCCCTAGCATTAAATAAACAAAATCTCTCAATTTTTATTTCTCAAAACTGTAGTTTTAAAAAAATGGAATCACTCTGTATTCAACAGTTTGACATGGTTCTACTCAGCCCACGCTGCTTGCTGTGCAAGGTGCCTCTGTTACTCAGAAGCACCTGGCCAGTGATGAATATTCACGAAACAGAAGCCAAGGAATTTAACCGGGCATGCCTTGCTGCTGGAATAGGGCTTTTTGATCAATATTTTAGAAACGCAAACAAGACAATCTGGTAGACATATCTGCCATAGCAAAAATAAGAAGAGAGATTCAAACATTTACACCTTTCCCCCTCAATGTAAAGACCAGCCAGCTTCCATATTTCAGTTGTTCAGCTGTAAATAGCAGCAAAGAAACCAAATAGAGTAGTTTAACTGGAGAATTAACTTTTTTTTTCCCCCCTTCACAATACCTATCTAGGTTTTCTAAGCAGAGCTGGATTTTGGTTTCTGAAAGTAGCTAATCAGGTGCACAGATGGCACAACAGAATACCAAGAGATTTGCTTACAAGAAGATTAATTTTATTCAAAATGCTTGTCCTTTTAGGAGCACATGCCAACAGAAAAGCACGCCAGTTCTGCTTTCTATTTTATTGGAACAGTTTCTCAAGTTTCCTGGAAGAGTATGTTCTTGGCAAATGTAACTCTTGCATTTACAACAATGCTTAAGTTCCTGAAATCAAACGGGTGATCTTGCTAGGATGAATAACACCAGTCTAGATAAAACAGTCCAGCATTATTTTGGGGCACAGAGAAAAGCAAAGCTATATTAGAAGTAAGGCTGATAGTAGACATCCAAATTCAAGTTAGACTGATAATTAATTAAAAGTTCATTCATATGCTCCATACACATATGTTAGCAGGACAATTGTTTAGCAGGAACAATCTCTGATTGCAAATTGTTAGTTAACAATGATTCTTATTCTCCAGGTAATATGCATCATAAATCAGCTTCCTGAGACATCATTAGCTACTTAAAAACTGAAACCAAGTTATGACTGGTCTTTTACGTGCAAAATGTACTATTTTACCTCTTAGAACAATACAAAGTAAAGGAGGAACACTCATACTCACTTTGAAAGAGAAACACCCCCTGCTTTTCCAATCATTTCTTCATGGTGCAGCACTGCTTGGTTCCACGGGATGCGAAGAAACTTTAAGAGAGTTCTCATCCATCTTTCAGGATGCAATACGAGTTGTTCGTAATGTACCAGCATACACCTTTCAAAACCAACCTCCATGCACTGGTTATACATAGTTTCTATAGCACGATTCCACTTGGTCAAGCAGTCCCTGTAGCTGTTAAGGTCAAATCCAGCTATTGTGACTTTTCTAGATATCATGGAATGCACAGATGCACGACCATCCCGTACCATTAGAAGAAATTTGGCATTGGGGAAAATTCTAGCAAGATAAGTTAAGGATTTTAAAGCAAAAGGATCTTTGTTACACAAATATGGAGCAGGCTCCCCATGCTTCACAATGATTTCCAATAAAAACGCTTGCATGGCTGAGTCTAGAACCTCATCTGTGACTCCAGCTTCATCCAGTCGGATCTTCTCTTTGCTTGATCTAGCCCACATCTGCTTAACTGCCAGAATTCGCGGGATTACCCTTGTCTCTTCTCCACATCGAATATCCGGATGGGCATCAAGCATGGCACGCATTAAGGTAGTGCCACTTCGAGGTACTCCTCCAATAAATATTAAAGGCATGTCTTTGTTGTAAGCAAAGGTTTTGTTTGCATTTACACTGGAAGCAGTTCTTACTGTGCTTCTCACATTTTCCATCCTCACAGGCTGGCTGCGTTCTTCTATTCGATGGTGACACTCCATAGCGTGTTGGCCCAAATAAAACACTGTCACTGAACTGATCACCAGACATGCCAATAGCAAGTTCTGTTTGAGTTTTCCAACCATTTTGATAAAGACTGTCACTTCAAAATAAAGAGACCTTCTATTTCAAATTATCTTCTAGTTCACATGCCATGGGAAACCTAATCCAAAATAAATTAAAGTCTGGCGAGGAGGGGAAAAAAAATTAAAAAAATTTAGAACTTTAAGAACTACTACGATAAATCAACAACAGAAATACCTGACAGCATTCAATAAAACTATTATCTCCTGGTGTTGCGTTAAGACCAGTAAATGCAAATTCTAAACACGATCATCTCATAATGAAAAGCCTTTTTGTTTACCCATAGAGGCAACAGAAAACATAACAAGATTCATGACACAATTACTATTTACATAGAAGTTCTCTGGTACATTTTAACAACACATTTGAAAGAATTCTACCACTGGATAGCTACTGTTAAACTTCACAGTCAAGCAAAGACATCATTTATATGGGACTCTACACATTTAAAAAGTAGTTATTAAGAAACCACTCTTCTTTACTTGAGGTTTTACAGCAAAAAAGACCAAAAAAAAAAAAAAAAGAAAAATCACAATCACCTCTTTGAGCCAGAGTCACCTAGATAAAACAAATGAACAAGACACCCCACACAAATCATGTTATAAATCAAAGAAGAATTTAAGTATTAGAATAACTCTGGCTTGCTGAATAGATGGTAGCAGTATCCTGCTCATTGTCACATTTTCACATAACTACATTATCTCCTGTTTTGCTTGAAATGCTCCATTTCCTTCACAGGATGTGAGATGAGAGTAAAAGATGTTTCACAGTTACAGATCAACACTGACAGTGTCCAAGTTTTGATCAAGGTCTTTAAGCAATGAAGAAAAATAGGTTGCAGCAAGTAAGGGAAACTTCAGTTTTTACTTCAAGGGAAGCTTTGATTAAAAATAGTGTATAGTCATTAAAAACTACAAACACAATCCAGGATTAAAGTTGACTAAGATCAGTCTTGATTTAAATAAGAACAACAAAAAAAGAATCAACCCACGCTGACTTAAAAATTTTGATCCATCCCAGTATCCAGATAATACAAAGCGCGATATACAAAAGAAAACTAATTATTTCATCCTAACTTCCTTCTCGTTTTCTTTACCTAAAATTTGGCCCTTAGAGATATTTCGCTCTCAAAAAAACCCCCAAAACCAACCATCCAAACCCAACATAACCATAATCATTTATGATTGTGTTGATTAAAAACCACAAAAACCCCACCAACCCTCCCCCCACATTTTATGCAGTGTTTTGAGCTCCAGAGAAACGTTAGCTGAAACACTGAAAAATTGAGTAATTAGGAAGAAAGAAAAATAGATCCTGTTATCAATCAGCACCCCACAGGCCTGAGGGGGGTGGGGTGGGAAGAGTTAAAGCCTTGCATAATTTTAAGTCATGTAATAACGCACTGCCAGAATAAAGTATATGCTGCATTCTACCTTCAAATAAGAAAGTCTGGATTCCTTTTAAGCAGTGCTGGTAAGCTTGCTCTTTCTTTTAGTCTCTTCTGCTTCATCTAGATAATTCTATTTTTGCTGGTATGACAGCAAGAGTCTTCTCCCTCCAAGATAAAACGTAACACTTCAGAGCTAAGAATTGGAATATATGGTTACTACACAGAAAGGTTTAAGGCAAGAACCCATGTAGCAAATCAAAAGTCAACTGACAATAACAGTAAGACAACTATGCTTTACAAAGCATCATGGCAACCCACATTAATGAAGTTTATGATTACAGTAATTTCATATTTATAGCATGGAATAGAAGAATAAACTGTAAAAAATATTAACTTCTGTCATAGTATAATCTTCCTTCTGGTTCTATAATATCACATTTAAATTAATCAGTCCATTTTAAACCCTTACAACTATTACAAAAAAAGGAAAAGCAGCAAATGAAGGACAACCAGTCATCTGTTTTGTGAGGTATCAATAACATGGCTTTCATTCCGCTTTCTAACCTACAATTTAAGCAGTGATGATTATTCTGTGACAGAACAATTTTTCAGTATTTTTCAGTAAAGTGAACTTCACCACACCAAAAGCCACAACTTTTCTCCTTTTTTTTTTTCCGAATACGTGTGGTACTATTTTCTACAATGATAGTATAACTCAGTATTTGAAAATAAGTTAGACATGTATAAGAATTAAGGGTTTGCACAGCTAACACACCTATTACTAAATGTTTTGTATATCCCCCTTTCCTAAATTTTAAAAGTTATTTCTCCAAGCTCTAATGAGAGGAGATTAAGTCTGAAACCCCAAGATACACAAAAGAAAAACAAGGGTTTTCATTAATTTTTTTTTTCATTTAGGATTCTTAAAATTGTATTTTTTAAAAGTAATTTTCATTTTTACAGATGAAAAGAAGACTGTATTAGATGATTTCTGGATATGCATGTGAGTCTGAACAGAACTTTTAGGTAGAAACAAAAGATTTTAAAATCTGTCTGCTGAATTCCAAGATAGACACTTAGAAGACTAAGAATATGCCATGTCTTACAGTGAATACTAGTGGGTTATATCCAACACTGGCTTAGATAAATCTGCTCCTCTGCTGCCCAGATGACTTGATCTGTTCATGCCAACCTGTACACTGTATATTTATCTCTTCCGTTCGTGACAGTTAATGCATAGACAGTTGTTTTACCCGTATTCTGTAGTTCAACAGCTTTGGATTTTCAGATAAGGTAGGCTGAAAACTGACTCTTCCTCTTAAAATTCAAATGAAATTAGTACTCTAATTGAAATTTTAAATAAGAGCTTGCTTTTCAGGGCTGAAATAACTCAGTGAACAGTATGAATCACAGATGCTTTTAATTGTGAGGAGCTCCAAGTGCTGAGGTACCGCCAACATTTTAAACGACTGGCTTCCTCAAAGCTCTTCCATCTCTGTCAGCAAAGGACAGCACATCCCTGAATGAAGAACATGCTTATGCCTACTCTCTACCCTCTCCAGAACATTATCCACTTAACCTTTTCTTCCACGCAAATCCAGTCATTAACTCAGAAATTCTGAAGTCACCATCAGAGCAAGACTCTCCAGACCTGTCCCTCAGCAGACCGCTGGCCTTGCAGGGAGGCTGCCTTGCAGATTCTGCCGCAACTCTTAGCAGTCAAGTGCTTTGCTCTTTGCAGTCCCTGTTTTTTTAATGAGGCTGTGTAACCAGACAGCAGCAGACAGGCAGAGGACAATTCTCACTTAGCACCATAGCAGTGCAGGAGCAATAGAAGGGAGGAAGGGAATTCCTTATGCAGGCATCTATCACAGCAGTATTTTTCTCTTGCAGTGCATCTAAGACCCAGTCGCTGAGCTGTGGGAGAAATGTCTTGCCCCTTCACACTAACAAAGCTTATTCCAATCAACAGTTGTCACAATACTACACTCAAAGTTCAGCTTTTAGTCTTTGTTACCAAAATAAACTAGAAACATAACCTGAGGATTAATTCACTTCTTTTCATATGAAATGGCCAAAGAGCTCTCCCACACTCTCCTGCCAGAACACCACTCTTAGAAGAGATTCGTCCTCTCCAAGAAGTTTCATTCTACTTACATACCTCTTTCTGCTGAAAAGCTAGCTTTAACTGTAACTTAGACATTAAAAGAAAGAAAAAAAAGTCCCAGAAATTTAAGTGGAGGTCATCTGAACAGCGCTTAAGAAGGAAGAGAGGGGAAAAGAACCTGATGCAGTTGATACTTCCATAGCACCAGAAATCAGAAAGTCTCTCTCCTGAACAGATTCAGCATGCAGACCTAACTTTCAATTAGGAAAGGGGAAACTGTTCCGCTTAAAACTAGCAAATAGTACAGAGAATCCCTTTAAATGCTTTAGATACAGTAAAGACTTAGTTAAAAGTCAGTACTCATTTGAGAGAAGAGTTAACACAACAGAAACAGTATTTTGCCACAGAGCACACAAAACCTGCAAATATTTACACTTCATGCAATCCCTAATATTATCCAGTTTGAGTCAATTCCACAGAACTCATTTCCTCAAAAAATAAAAAGAAAAAAAAGAAAACAAACCCTCCACAAAAAAATCCTCATTTCCGAATTAAAAACTGCTCCTTAAAGACACTAACATGCCCTAAATGCAGAAAGTTAGGTAGCTGATTGCTGGAGAAAAGCATATCAAGACCAAGCGCATCAACTGTTTTACTCTGATCATTTATATTAGAATATCACTTAAAAAAAAAAAACCCAGAACAACAACAAAAAACAGCACCAGTTTTCAGAACCAAGCTGAAGAACAAGCAGTATCGGAGGAAAGCCTGTTGCCTGAAGGCTGAAATCCTCAGTTCACAGGTTGGGTAAAGCAGAATGATGACTCACTCTCAGTACAATTCCAGCTGTGAATGCAAATAAACGTTGCAGTCTACGAGCAGGTTTCATAAACTGCTGTAAGTATTGATCACTCACCTACAAAAACAAAAACCCATCCAAGTGACAAAAAAACACACCACCAATCAAACACAAATACTTTCATTTGATGCAGTAACTTTTTTTGGTAAATTCAAAGATGCCAAAGGCTGCAAGACCATGAAGAGCTAGTATTAAGCTATTAAGCTCTCCTTTACTAGCTGTTTTTTTGCCTGGAAGCAATACCTGGAGCGTGCAACTGCCAGAAACTGTGGCAAGACCAGGACTTTGTATGTCAGGAAGCCAACAGGGGAGCAGTCAGAAACCACACCTCTCAGCAAACTGATGGAATCTACAAGCCAGCAAACTCCCTTCTGTGCCTGAAGTTACATATAAAGCCATTTGGGACAAGCATGACGTATGGAAGTCACTGCCCTTCTAGCAGCTTGCAAATAAGCCCCACCTTCTCCCTCCTCTACATGAATAAGCACTCTGGATCACATCTGTCAACCTGAAGAATTATTGCAAGTCATTAATGTTCTTGTTGTTAACAGTAATTAAATTGACAGCATTTAAAAATCACAACAAGGCAATCAGCAATCCCTTGTCAGCATTTAAGTAGAGCTTTGAAAAATTGTGGCATTTTTATGCACTATGACCTGAGAAGAGCAAAGTGCCACTGCACCTAAAAGCACAGACAACTCTTAATAAAAATACCCCAAAATAAATAAGCAAAAAAACCCTAAGAAAACCACCACCCAAAACAAAACAAAACCACCTCACACTCACAACAGTCATAAGTTGAGGAAGCTGAAGATGACTACAATGGCAGAGAAGGCCTTTAGCAGCAAGTTTCAAATGACAGAGTAAAACAAACTCCTAGAAAAATTCAAGTGTAACAAAAAAAAAAAGAAAGTTAGGATCTACAAGTTTCAGTATGAGAAAGTGCAGCTAAGCAGAAGCATGCGTAACTGAATTTTATTCCGACAAAAGTCAGGCCTACGAGTCAGCCACAAGATGATGTTAGCAAAGCAAAAATGACTGCTTTGTTTCTGTCTTCTGCGCACACTAATTCTCTCTCCCTCTTTCCCTCCCCCTACACGCAGCAGGTCAAGACCTTTTTCCTGAAGTTCATCCAAAAAATGTTGAAGATTTTTAGCTTAGTCAAGAAGCAAGTCATTAATTCGTATTTTATGTTAGAACAGTTTGGGTTTTGTTGTTGTTTAAAGCATTCCCTGCCAGGGGAACAAAGATGATCCATTACTACCCAGTAATAAGCAATCCTTGTAAGCTCTAGAGCTCAGACTTTCACTTCGGAGGCTGGAAAGAGTGACGACCACCTCATGTTCAACCAGGCAGCTTTTTTCAAGGCTAATCTGACAGGACACCACCACTGGCATTACCCATCTCAAAAAAAAACCAAAAAAAACAAAAAACCAAAAAACAAACCACAACCAAAAAAAAGCCCCAAAAGCCAAACAACCCCACATATAAATAAAGCATTTTTCAGTGATTAGCTTGTCCTCTGCTTCCAGCTCTTGAGCATCTGGCTTAGATTCCGATAACTGGATCTCTTTCTAGGAAGAACAAGTACAGTAGTACTGCTTAAATTTTTGTGGAGTATATCTTGTTCCTGCATCTGCCCAAGTGTTCATCACAGTGTTTGACCTCAATGCTTCTGGAGAACTTCAGTGGGTGGAAAGATCACACTCAAGCTCTGTGTCAAGAGATCATCAGGCTTCATAGGCATCCTTCTCAAAACGCTGTGCCCTCCCACCTGTGCTGGAAGGCAAGCACAAGATAGAGGTGAGGGGAAGCACGCTAGACTTCATACTATTGCAAAGTTGTCGTTCTGCTCACACTCTTTTTACAGTTTATCCTCATGTCCTCCTACCATGTTCCTATGATTTTCTTTCCCTACTTAGGGGGTCTACTCAACCCCTTAGTCTCTGGGGCTATGACCCCCCACAAAAGGGGGGGGTAGCAGCAGACTCCAAAATACAGACTCCAGAAACAGAAGATTCTCACAGTTCAGAGATGCCTTCAGATGCACAACCACAGTCTGACTACTACACCCAAAGCTTGTGGTATAAATCTGCAGAGGAATTCATTTAGAGTGGCAAGGTAGCCAAGTTGAATGGGAAAAAACGCTAAACTGTTGTTATCCATTGTCAGTCTCTTCTCTGCTCTTGACTGTAGAAGGAGAAATGAAAATGCTGCTAGGACTTAAAGAAGCAGATGTCAACCATGTCAGTATCTTCCTTGCCTCTTCTTTCACCTTCACTTTTCCTCTGTAAAAATAAATACTGGAAAGGCAGCAGATACTGAGAATTCTCAAGAATCATCTTCAAAACAATATACATTTAGAAAACTGGAGACAATATATTTCTTAGAGGAAGTTGTATATTAAGCTCAGCAAACAGTCCAAGGAGGAAGCCCTTGCACGCAACATTAGTCTTTCAGCATTCCTAAATGAAAGTTAAAGAAAGGAGTTCCGTAAAACCTTTCCTTCAATGAACTGGTTTGTTTCTGGTCATTCGTGTTTGTTCACCACAAAGAAGATTGCATAGAAAAGCCAACAGTTACATGATAATGGCATAGCACAGCACCAAGGAACATGACTGAAATATTCACAGTATACCACTTCAAGAAGCTATCCTAACCGTCACAGGCTCATTTAGAAGATTGCTCCAAAAATCATTTAAGTATTCGGGAAGCATTTTTATGCCTTCAAAGCGGCATTTGCACAATCACCTTAATGATTTCTCCAAAGACCAGATATCATGTATTACTACCAGTCACGTAACAGAATCTGAGAGAGGAATGTCAAAAGTACAGCACAAGCAAGCAAATCCCAAGCAAAATACTCAGCAAAACTAGAAATAAAAATCAAGAAGCCTTAAGTACTAAATCCATCTTTGGCTTTTTAAGTCATCATGCCTTTCAAGCCCTGCAGCTGTTTTCTCTAGATTTCTCCCCCCATTAGTTATACAGTAAGAAAGGATGGTTAAAATAGAATGAGCAATTTTTATTCACCTCCACAAAGAAATAAGCAGTAAGTCACCCAGCAGAAAGGACCTGGGATGAAAGACAGCCAACTAGACCTAGTGAAGCCTGCCTTCATGCAGAGCAGTTTGACAAGTAGAATGATAGGACAAAGTTGGACAGAATTAGTATAAGAGAACGCATATGTGTGAACAACATTCCCTTATAGTAAAGAGCTCTGTTTTGGGACAACACCACGGTAGGAACTATAGGAATGTTGTTCACACATTTGCATTCCCTTGAACCTACGCTTTTTGGGTTTGTTGGTTTTTGTTTTTTTTTAATCTAAAGCTCTGAAAAATTGTAAAGGCCAAATTAACCTTCACAGCCATAGACCACTGCTGAATCTGAAGTTTCCATATTGGGGAAGACTGCACACAACTATGTAGTAATTCCACAATTTCAGGCACAATTGCATTACAAGGAGTAAAAAAAGTTGTGCTCATATTTATGCATTTCCTTCATATAACCAAGAACTAAAAGATGAAGCGAGCTGTAACCTTTCCTTTTACCAGTTAACTCCCCCCCCCAAAACGCCAGCTTGCTTCATAATCCTCCACTAGACAGATACATAGAAACACACACGAATATATGTGTGCATGTGTAAAAAGAAAAGTCAGAGGCATTTGTCCTTCCTCTGGATCTACTAACACTTACAAGCTTTCTTAACAAGCAAGAGAAAAAAACTTATGAGATCCAAAACAGCTAATAAGGTTACCAAAGCACTCAAAATTCAATACTTTCACATTTTTCAACATTCAAGGCTTCTAAAATTAAAGTACAGCTAATTAAAATGTTCTGCTTCAAATGAAAGCAAAGAACTCTATACATTCTGCTTTACCTACACGTGTAATACATACAGCAAATTATTTGGATTTGCATATTTAATGGTCAAAAAAGAGTTACCAACATGTTCCCAGTTATGCAAGAGTACACAGCATTTAAGTACTACAGTTACTGCTAGAGAACAATTCAACAAAAGCAATTTTATTGGCAATGCACATAGGCTTCTAGCTCTTTAAATTTATGTTTAAAAAAAACCAACCCCAAAAACAAAGAAAAAGAGAGGGGAAAAGTCAGTAGCACACTAATAGCAGATGAGCTACTGTTCCGTGCGCTTTTATGTGTACTGTGCCTCCCAAGAGGGATTTCAGCGCTCCATTACACAATAAAGTACTTCAAAGAATCAAACTGCTTAACAATACTAAAAAGACACAGACCTACACAAATTTGCACAACACGTTCACGGTAACACAGGCAAACGGCTTCTTCCAGCAACACCACCAGCAACACCACTTCCCTAGGAGACCTCTTAGGTCTACTGCTATAAAACTATCGCTAAAATGCTTACACGTTCCCTGACTATCACCCGTTGCGGCTGCAGACAGAAATGCAGCGCTAGAAAACTATTTCCGCGTGCCTGCCCTGCTCCACCGCGGGGATTTACGGCGGCGCAGGACCCGCCGCCAGCCTCCCCCGACACATCTCAGCCGCTTGAACAAAAGACAGCAGAAGCGCTGGGAGCTCCTTAAGCAAGTCAGCCCGCCCGTACGGAAAACTTTCCCATTTACCCGGCTCCGATCCGCCTCGCACCCCGCCACGGCACCGGCGGGAAGCAGCGAGCCGGCCCCGCCGCGCATCCTCGGCTACGAGACCCGGCGCCGATGCCCGCACAGCCGACCGCCCCGGCCAGCCACGCTACGGCCCGGCCCGGCTCGGCTCCCCCGGCCGGTCAGCGGTGCCTGAGGGGCGCGGGGACCGGCGCGGCCGCCCCGCTCCCGACCACCACCACCGACCGCCGCCGCCTCAGGCCGCGGCCGCCCCCCAGCCCGGCCGACAAAGGCAACGGCTCTGGCAGCACCGGAGCCGCCCCAGCGCCGGGCGGGGCAGGGCGGAGCGCGGCGGCTGCCGGCGGGGGCTGCGCGGGCGGGGAGGGGATAAACGGCGGCGCCCGGGGCCCGCTCCGCCCCGCCGCAGCCTCCCGCCTCAGGTGCGCGGCGGGCAGCGGCTCCTCACCTGCGCTGCTGCTGCTGCCGCCGCCGCCCCCCCCGCGCCGCGGCGGCCGCTGCCGGGGCCGGGCTAGAGCCGCGCAGCAGGGAGGCCCCTCCTCCGCCGCGGCTCCCCTCAGGCACCATCGCAGTGGGTCGGGACCGGGACCGGGAGCGGGAGCGGGAGCGGGACCGGGCCCGGGAGCGGGACCGGCTGCGCCGCCGCCGCCTCCCCTCAGCCGCGCGGCTGCGGCTGCCATGGAAATCACAACCACGCCCTGATTGGTCGCGGGCCTCGATGTGTCGCGGGACGCGGTTGGGTCGGGGCTGAAGATTGACAGGGGAGGGAGGGGGCGGGGCCGTTAACCCCTGCGGGCGCGGCGGGAAACAGCTGGAGGGCACAGCTGGAGCGGGCGGGGCGGGGCGCGCAGCTGGGCGGCGGCGCCACGTGAGCGCCTGGCGGAGCCCACGTGCACCAGCGCCTGCACAGCTGGGCCGGGCAGATGTTTATAGCTGGGAACAGCTGGGTTTTGTCACCGCTCGCCCCACGACAACGCGCCGCCGCTGCCAAAGAAGAAAGGTAAAGGCTGGAGCTGTAGGAGCGTTTTAACGAGAAAACGCTTTCCCGAATGCTGCCCGCTGGTTTGGGGTTTCAGAGGTCGGTCTTGCAGTCGAAACCATCCAAAAACGCGCCGTCCCGTTGTCCTGGGCAAACGGGTCTTAAGTGCAGCGCTGCCAATGTCCGATAAATTGAGAGACGCTAAACACTTTAATAGACACGAGGCAGGGAGTACCGCCTGGTTCAGAGCTCACGTGTCCTCTGGTGTCACACACCTGGTTTGCGGCAGTGGCGAAGCACAAGCCATATGCCCACCACGTGTGCTGCTGTGGAAACATCTGGAATAGCATCAGGCTGGAGCACAAGCTCGAGCCCAAACAGGCTGCTGGCACATCACACAACTCCTCTGACCCACAGCTGGTTGAAGCGGCCAGGCGAGGAGCGAGGATGATTTGCACCAGCACTTTGCCCCTGGAGGTGTAGCTATATGAGGAGACTCATCTATAGATTAACTCACCTCTAACAGAGACTGGCCTTAGGCCAGCCTAACCACTTCCTTCTCAGGGCTCTGTGCAGAAAGACAGCTTTTATCCCTAAAGAGTGGGAAAGCAGGTTGAATTTGACTTGTTAACGTTAACATAGTAATACAAAAAGGCTGAATCAAACTGAAAACATGTTTTTTTCTTTACATACAGGAGCTCTGGCCCAGCTGCCATCATCATATGCAGACAAACACCCTGTGGAAAAGTCAGTGCTGCTGCAGGGTCATATCAAAGGGAGCAATCCCATGGGACAGTCCCCAAACTTGTGTTGCTTGTCAAATGGGGAAGAAAACCCCAACCAAACAGCTAAAGGGATTTAACATGATGCCAGCCCAAAATTCAGTCCAGGAAAAGCCGCCTCTGCAATGAGCACTGGTAATCAACACTCGTCCCTGCTCATCCCTCTGCCCCCCAAACCCTTCTGCGGCTGCGGCATCCCCTCTGCCGTCATTGCAGCGGGGCAGCGCGACACGGTGGCTGTTAGCTAATGAGAGCCACCGCTGATTTGGTGCCACCGGACTCGGTGAGGGCTCAGCTGGCCAGGGACACCAGGGCTGGGAGACAGAACCAGCAGCGAGACCTTGGTATAAAAAGAATGGAAAACACTGTGTGAGAGAACATCCCCTTTTAATCCTGAAAGCCCTAAAATCAGGTCTGCCTCACTGTCCCATCTCCGGGAGAGATGGTACAAATCCTGCACGGCTGGGGAGATAACCAGCCGGGCTCTGCCGTCATCCCAGCCTCACGAGATGCAGAGTGACGGTGCCTGAGCTGAGCGATACTGTCAGGATGAAAGAATTAATCACAGCCCATTACTTCATGTCTCATAGCCCTTGCAAAGCGCTTATCATAAAACTTTTACGAGCCTGTCAGGACACGGTTTCCACCGATACCGATGAGCCAACGCTCGCTGCCGGCGCTGCCCGCGGAGCCGATACGGATGAGCGCTTGTTCTGCCTCCTGCTTCACCGAGGTGACGGAGAAGCATCGCTATCGAGAGGGGTGAACGCGGTACGGCTCATGCATGTTTTATTTGCTAAGAAAATTAAGCGAAGGCAGCCATGTGAGCAGATACCTATGTTCAGGACAGTGACAA
The DNA here is from genome assembly GCF_947461875.1 of Haliaeetus albicilla. Taxonomy (NCBI): domain Eukaryota; kingdom Metazoa; phylum Chordata; class Aves; order Accipitriformes; family Accipitridae; genus Haliaeetus; species Haliaeetus albicilla. Next base: position 6,933,371 of record NC_091491.1, read on the forward strand.
GTATTTTCATGGTGGGAAAAGCTCTGCTCTGTAAGGACTGAGTTTCAAGAGTACTTGACGCCCGTAAGGCTTTCAGATGTGCTCAGGGAGCTGCTGGGGCATAGAGAAACTAGCATCTCCTTTCAGGTGGTAAAATTCCTCTCAATTTTCTTTTCTCTGACAGCTATTGATGAGGGATAAATGCCATTTGCTCCCAAATGCAGCTGGATTTGAACTAACGATTTAAAGATGAAACGGTCTGTATCCTGTTTCCAGTAAGTTTGCCTCAATCCATTAAACAGCACTTTTCAGATCGTTTTATTGGTTTATCTTTTATGGCTTTAACTGTGACTCACACAGATAGTCCCTTTTAAAGGCTTCCAATCTGTGGCAATCAAACAGTGCCTCCAGGGGGGAAAAATGCCGTTCTCTGAGGGAAAGGGGAAAAGCACAACACTGCTGTACAAAGCAGATGGAGCTACTGTACGTAGCGGGTGCCCCATGCTGGGCCCTTCTTTAATCAGCGCTCGTCCGGGAGCCACAGATCAAATAACCCATCAAATATTGCATCATGCAAAGTCTCGGTACAGATAGAGCTTAACTCGGCCGTGAAGTTGCTGTTTCCGATGAATAAACACTACGAGAAGCGATAGCACTTTAATTGCTCATCATTTGACAGTTGCATTGGCTCTTCCTTGTTGGCTTGTTCCTGGTTTCTTCCCTGAAGCTCGGATATAATTCCTCCTTGCCGGGGGCTCAGTCGCACACACGGGATGAAGGATGAGCCCAGGACCGAAGCTCCAACCCCGGGGCAGGGAAAGTGGGGCTGGTGCTGTGGGGCCACAGCTCAGGGTTTGCTGAGCTCCAAGAGAAACTGAAGCGGGTCCTGGTGGCTGTGCCTGCTTTGTGCCCGGTTTTCCCTCGGCAGTGGCACAGCTTACGGTTGTTCCCACGCTTTGAGTTCTAGCAGTGCCACACGGCGTGTCTGGGACCGCTGGCAGGAGGAGGGAAGAGCAGCCCTGAGTCCTGAAAGCTGGTGCTATTTAGGAACCTACATTTTTCCACTTTATCTCCAAATGTGAGCCACAACATAAACCAAATCACTGCTATGGCAGAGACCAGCTGGACGTCGTTGCCTGGAGGGACCGAGACCGGTGGCTGCATCCCTGTCCCCTCTACGGGTCCGGTCTGGGGCACATCAGGGCTCCAGGGAACACTGGAGGCGCCAGGAACCATCCTGCGCAGCCTCAGGCAATGCAAACTGATGGATTTTGCTGCCTTCTGCTCATACCAAGGCCTGCCCAGTGAGCGGCATCTTTCCTACCACATCACACCAGTTGCTGGGCCAGCGCGCAAGCGAGCGAAGTCCCCAGCAACGCTGCCCTGACCTCTGCTAGCTGGAGGTCTGGCACATTCAGAGACAAAATTGGGTCTTTTTTTTTGTTTTCCCTGGACTTCCAATTCAATGCTTTTGCTGATACCAACTCCACTCCAAAAGTATTCCTGAATTCAATTCCAGTGTGGTGTTTAAAAGCAAGAGAAAGCTTGCTAGTCCAGATAGCCTGGCCCTCATCCAGGAGTATTTTACCTTAATTCCACCTTCCCAATCCTAAAAATGCAAAGAATTTCCCTCCGGCTCTGCCCAGCTCATTCCCCTGGCCCAGAGCAAGGAGAGCTGCACTTGCCGGCTTAGGCATGTTCTTGCCAGAACTGTTAAATATTATTCTTTTTTCCTCGAATGCCTGAGCAGCAGTTGCACAACCCGGCTTTTCGCTGGCTGTCTCGCACGGGGAGGATCTCTCCTTTGCTGAGAGGAGGGTTGGTGCTTGTGGCTTTCATCCCCATGCTCACTAAAGGGGGTTTTGAAACCAGGGGGGTGAGAGGCTCAGCTTTCGCTTCTGCCTTGACAAATCTCCCTGTTACCTCCGTTATAGAAGGTTATATATAGATAGATCCATTACAGAAGGAGCTGAGGGAACAGAGGATTTTGGAGAAGGATACTGATATGATAAAGCACAAAGAAACTCAGATGGATTTCAGATTATCCTGCTCATCTGGGAAATTCATTTGGCCTTTAGGTAGCAGTAATTCAGAAATCCCAAGCCTCGCGTGTGCCCGTGCTGTCTCGCAGCCCAGAGCACGGCTGGGCATCCTTCCTCCCTCAAGCAACCCCACTTAAGTGCTCAGTTGGCTCTGTGTCAAAGATCTGCTTAAGTCAATCCTGTTATCTCTGCCTTTATGAGTACGAACAAACTGCCCTCTGACTACAGCAAAAACGATGGACTTAACACCTTACTGACAAAGTAAACTGCCAGCAGTTAAACCAGCACAGACTTCAAGCCCTCGGCGGGTGCCTTGGCCAGGGGAGGACCATGGGGCAGCATCCCTCTCCTCATCCCGGCCTCTGAGATGCCCTAAATTTATCTTGGGCTGAGGGTTATTCCAGACCCCAGAAACAGGAGCAAGGGACGGGAATTCCCCGCTCCTGGCTGCACATCACGGCGGGATGGGAAGCAACGGGGGCAGCTGGCACCCAGCACCGCAGATGGATCCCAGCGGTGTCTGTAAGTGCGGACTGAGCCAAAAAAACCCAGCCTGGACATTCAGGGAAGACTTACGATCCCCGGAGGAGGAGAACATCCAAAGATTGTGTTCATGAACCTCTGAGTTTAGGAAAAACAGGCCCCACAAGACATTAAGTCGATGACATTCCTCTGCATCCCCTCACAGCAGGAGAATAAGATGTTTGTGCTGAATAGATGTTTCTGCACCCAGAATCATGCCTTGCACTTAACACCGTCTGTCTTACGAGCAGAGCAAACCTGTCAGCTGCAAACCCAGCGAGGATGCTGTTTAACTTGGAAGGATGCTAATGTCTCTCTCTACATTTCCCAGAGGCATGCTCATTTTTATTGCTTTTCTCTGCTACCGATATTATTTTTCTGGCCTGGCTGCCTGGCGTATCGATCAAGTTGGCAGTGCAAATTTTGTCCTTGGAAGTGCAAAGTTTGCCCCAGGGGATGCCGGAGCAGAGGTGATGCATGCACCGCTGGGCTGGGGCGCCGCTGGGCATTTTTGATAGCTGTACAATTTGTGTTTCACAGCCAAAGCCAGCAAAACCAAGCCCTGGGAATCACTGAGGGACCAGAAAGGTGCCATTCTCCGTGTTTGCCTGCAAAAAGTCTCAGCTGCCAGCACAGGGATCCACTTAACCTGCCCGCACAGCATCATCCTTGTGCGTAACCTGAAAGCATCACTCCTCTACCTCCAGCTTTGCCCTAGGGTCACAGGCAGTGATCCCCTCAGGTCTCGCAGGGCATGGCCTCATCCTGCTCTTCAAAACCCCTCTCGCCCATCCCACATTGCAGCTGCATCTACCTGCCAGGAAAGGTATCATCAGCCTGAAAAAAAAGAAAAGCTCAGCTCGCTCCCCGCTGCCCGATGTCCCGCGGGAGGGCAAAGCGTGACACGTCGGAGCCGCTCACGCATCGCACTGGCTCAGACCGCTGCTGGAGGTCCAGACCGGGGGTCTGGGCACGGCTGCTGAGCCAGACCCTCCCGGCTCAAACCACCCGGGTGCTGCAGCCCCAAGAAACCCACGTCCCCGCCAGCTCCAGCCCCAGCTTTGACCCCCGATTTCCCCAATCCCAGCAGGGCCGCGCTCCATTGCCGAGCGGGGATGGCTTTTCTGCTGCAAGCACCGTTTCAGGAGGATTTAAACCGAGATTATTGAAGTCAGGAGAACACGGACTTTTCTTTAGGTAGGTGCAACCTGACCTTAACCCGCTTGCGGCTCAGAGAGGAACGAGGCGGTTTCTGCTCCAACCCCATAAAGCGGCTCTTTGTGATAAATAGCTCCATATTCCCCCATCTCTGATCTTGTGTCTGCTGCTTTATAAATGTGACAGCTGAGAACTGATCTTTCCACGTGCCTGGAGAAATAATTATGGGGCTAGGAATATCTCCGTGCAGTCCTCATCCCTGTTCTCGCAGGCAAGGCGTTTTAGGCATCAGATGTATTTATTTCCCAGGGAGATTTTTTCCCCAGCTGTAGGAGCCTCTGGAGGTGCAGAGTCCTTGGGTTTTTCCAGCCGGTAGGCAGTTCTAGCCATCCAATAAATACAGAAGTAGCTGTTTTTCCAGTCACAGTGCAGGAGTGAATACTCTCCTCTTTTACATTTATAGCCATCTTCCTGTGTTCTTGGCTTGCAGACAGCTGCCTATGTGGCACGACGGACGTGTGCAGGCGGAACGCTTGTCTCCAGCACGGGAACATCCGAGAACAAGCCATTGCCTAATTCCTTCCCCTTCTTTAAGTTTCCCTAAAAAAAAAAAAAAATTTAAAAAAATCCAATATCGTGGAGACTGGCTAAGCTGGGGCTCTTGTAAAATCTCCTATGACCACTACCACGCTGCTGAAGGTGTTTGCTTTGAGTGATGTGCGATGCACTCGGCTGCTTTGGCCGAGCTGCCCCACATGGCTGGTCACGGAGGCAGGGAGCAAAGCACCGGGCTTTCCTCCGTCAGCGAGGAGTGATGTTCCTCAGAGCTCCCTTGCACCCACACAGCCTGTCCTCAGCACGTTCGTTCATCACATCCGCGGGCGTCTGCCTGGGAAAGCGCCGGCGGCAGCACGCCAACCCTTAACAGAAGAGGGATAAGCTATTTCTTGTGGGACTTGTCCCGTGAAGTTTAAATGGCTGAAAATGCCCAGCGGTTTGCAGGATTAAGTCCTGAGTTTGTAAAGCAATAGCACGTGTGGTAGCCACTTAATGAGCTAAATATCCATTAGCTTATTTATAATGCCGGTGATACAAGAAATAATCTCATCTGTGTCTGGAAAACAGCGCAAGGAGGTGAAAGAGCAGCTCACGAACCCCAGCATCTAAAAAAAAAACCCACAAAAAAACCCGCTGCCAAAGACGCAGAGCTCTGCTTGCATCGGATCAAAGGCTTTCAAACCCTCTGTTTGCGATGGTGGCAGTGAGACATCACCGAAATCCTCTCGGCCGCACACACCGTGCCCGGGCAGTTGGCTACGGTCCGTGCGTTGAGTTTCTCCGGAGCAGGACGGCCAGTTTGGCTGGTCTTGCAGGACTTGGCTCTTGCAACCATAGCAGTTCTGAAAATAAAAATAGCCCGTTGTCTAAATACGTTGGCATCTCTATCACGTGCAAGGCGCGGGCGTTTTGAAAGCACTGACTGTACAATGAGTGCCCAGCGGGTCCGTCACTCGTCCCTTCGTTAGCTGGCCAGCTTGCAAGGAGCTATAGAAGTGTAAACAATTTTAAAATTACATAGAGCACTGAAGGAACACCGTTAATGCTGCTAATGAAATCATATGTGCTGCAGCCCTTTTCCCTGAGTTTCTTACAAGTGGTGTTAAAATTCACACTATTAAAGATGAGACAAGACAGAATTTAAATCCCATCCCCACCATGGTTTCTTGTTCCAGACTTGCAGTATTTTCATCATCCCCTGCCTCCTTTATGGTCGAGCTTGACTTGTCACCTAAAAGAAACTGAGTTAAACCCTAATTCTCCCTCCACGGGGGCTGCCATGCAGCCCCGCTGCTCTCAGGCTCATCACCAGCAAGCGTCGGTTCAGGGATTGGAGTTTGGCACCTTTCCTGGGGGGGAGAGGAGGAGGGTAATGCAATGCCCTAAAAAGAAAATAAAATCCCATTGTTTTGGGGGACAGGCTCATTTGCTGGATCCAGCACCCTACCCTGGCAGTGGTTTTCCCTGTTTGCAGTGGCTGAACGGTTCAGCCCAGGATGTTGCTTGAAAAACCCTGGTTTAGACCCATTTTTTATTCCCAAGGCCATATCATCAGGTTTTGAGCGAGGCACGTTGTGAAACAGGTGAAGCCTGAGCCCCGGGGCCAAAGTCTGGGAGAACAGTAAACAGGGGAGGGAGAAGCTGTATCTTCTGCAGAGCTCCCTCTTCTTGTTTGGTTTCCATCAATCATTTATTTTTACGGCGGCCTTTCGAAATGGGAACGCGGCATTTAATGCTTTCTCTGGGCTCGCTGAGAGGCTGCTGGGTTTGCTACAGGGAGGGAAACAGCCTAAATTGAAAATAGAGGAGGGACCTTTGTTAGAGAGGTGATGGGAGAGGTGAGACCCGGGCGGAGAGAACCTGAGGGTGTGAAGACGGCTGAAATCTGCACCCACCAAAAAATGACCTATATGAAACTATGAATTCACTGTAGACAAGCTACAAAATCCAGACCTCCTTTCTCCCTGACCCGGCTCTAACCACCGGATAATATCCCCCTCAACTATAAAACAGATGTTAAATTAAAAATGCAGTGCAGAGAAGAATAAAATGCACGAAAGACATCATCTACTGAAGCTCTGCCCCTTTATGCGAAAAACCTGAGGCACAAAAAGAAACCATCTCTTTTTTTTTTTCCTAAAACCAAAATTGCACCACCAGAGGCAAATAATGAACCCATCTTCCCGCAATAGTACTTTTGAATCAATAAAAGAGACGAGCCATCGATACATCAATTTTCCAGACTGCAATGGAGAGAGAGGGAACAGAAATGGCAAAATCAGAACTCGCTCAGCCCATCCTGCATCCAACACCCCCCCCACGGCTTCTCTGTGATTTCCAAATACACGCACATAAATAGAGGATTTACAGCGAATGCTAAATGCCGTTTGACATATTGCCACAGAAACCTGCTGAATTCTGTAGGTGCATTCCCCAATATTAGCTTCTGCGCAGTCTTTCGCATTCAATCCTACAGGAATATTCTATTTCTTTTTTTCCTAAAGAAAAACCGAGACTTTCTCTGCCAGAAACTCCCCAGCCAACATGCTGCTGACGCTTGTAAAACGAAATAAGAAACTTTCTTCACTCGTGTGGCCAGCAAGAAGCTTTTGCCCTTAGATCAGGGGTTTTGATTCCAAATACTTGGGGTTCCTTTGGGCAGAAATCCCTGCCTTGCTCTGCAGACAGCCTCTGACTAACCCGAGACGGATGGAAAGCAGTTGGTTTGGGGTGGATTGTTTGTTGTTTGGGGTTTTTTTTGTGGACACATCCACAGCTCATTGCACAGACTTGCTGAGAGCCAGCAAGGACGACAGTAGCAAACCATCAGGGACCCAGATCTGCATCGTGCCACCTCAAATCGGCTGTGCCTGTATGAACGTCGTCCCCATGCCAGCCTGGGGCGAAAGGCAGCTCTCTCCTCCCCGCCGCCCCCAGCAGCAGCAATACTCAATCCCATTTATCTGCACCGAGTCCCAATGGCATGCCCTGTGCAAGGACGTGAGAAACTCATCCTGCTTTGCCTAAAATGCATTTATATATGTATATAATGCATATACATATGTATATAATGCATATACGTACGCGGGAAGAGGCTCCGCAGGGAATCATAGAAACATAGAATCGTTTAGGTTGGAAAAGACTTTTAAGATCATCAAGTCCAACCGTCAACCCAACACCACCATGCCCATTAAACCATGTCCTGAAGTGCCACATCTACACATTTTTTGAACACCTCCAGGGATGGTGACTCCACCACTTCCCTGGGCAGCCTGTTCCAATGCCTGACAACCCTTTCAGTAAGGAAATTTTTCCTAACATCCAATCTAAACCTCCCCTGGCGCAACTGGAGGCCATTTCCTCTCATCCTGTCACTAGTTACTTGATAAAGATAGAAGTGGTGATGGCACCAAACCTGTCAGAGTTCAAGGAGCATCTCAACAATGCGCGTAGTCGTATGGTTTAGTTTTAGGTAGGCCTGCTAGGAGCAGGGAGTTGGACTCGATGATCCTTTTGGGTCCCTTCCAGCTTGAGGTATACTATGATTCTAGATACACATGCATATTTTTATATACACGAATTTCTGCCCCGGTCATTGGTTTTGGTGGCGTACCCTTGGCTGGCTGCCATGCGCCCACCCAGCTGCTCTCTCACTCCCCTCCTCAACAGGACTGGGAAGAATATAAGATGAAAAAAAAAAAGCTCATGGGTCAAGATAAAGACAGGAGATGCCCCACGGCCACCGAGCCACCGCTCCAGCGGCTGGAGGAGTGCCCAGCCATGGCACAGGGGGATGCAGCCGCTCCGCCACCTGCAATGCCCCACAATTTGAATTTCCAAAATTGTCTGGCAAGTGCCTTTTACCAGCACAGCATCGATGCAAACCGGCCAGGATGCAAGCAAGGCAGTGCTGCTATTTCTCCTCCAGTGACTAAGAAAATGTGACTATGTGATCAACCCTCATGAATGCATTTGGGGAAGCCTGCCAGTGTCTGCATTTGATTTCTTGCCTCAACTCCAGCCAGCTTAATGCAACATCAGCTTGGAAGCCATAAAACACGAGACAAACAATGTAAATCAATGCGACCAGCAAAATTTAACAGGAAACAGGCTGTGCTCTTTCTTTTCTGGGTCAGAGAGCAGCTGGCCGGTGCAGCGACAATTACCTCTGAAAGTCCTTGCACCCATTTGCTTATTTGCAAGCAGGGAAAAGGGAGCTGAAAGCTGATTTCGTGTCATGTGGGGTTTGGTATAAATCAACTCTATATGACTTAAAATTGGACAAAAGACAGAAAAGTCACAAAAAAGAGAGAGATGAAATACTATTAAACTAAAAGACTGGAGAAAAACAAGTAGCAGGATGAAACTGATATCTGGAGATGTTGGGATTTACTGCTTATCTAAGGACTGGCAGAAAGGGTAGCGGCGTGCATCAGCAGTAAATGTCTGTACGGTGGAGCTACAAATAACTGCACTTAACACCTCTTTGGGGTATTTTAAGGCAGACAACAAGGCTGGCAGAAAGCTCAGTGTCACTTCTCCCTCCAGCAGATACATTCTCACCCCAGCCATGGTCAGTGCTACGCTGGAGGGTCTCAGCCGTGCTCACCGATGGTGCCCAGTGCATCGCTCCCACGGGGCTGCAAATGATAGCAGAGATAAAGCCGAAACACGGCGGTGGGAAGGCTGGGAACCAAGCTCCGAGATTGCAGGACACGACTTAAGACAGCCATTGGGGTCAGCTCACAAATCGCCCGGCTGCTGTAATCCCTCTCATAGGCTAATCAAAGTCCACTAAAATCCATTTCCATTCATTTCCCCCCCACACACACTCTATTCCCCTTATAGAGCTGCTGCAAAACCCCGGCAGCAGCGCCCGCTCAGTGCTGCATGTGCCCGTAGGATAACTCCGTGATAACGCTGCTAACACCATCACATCTCCAAAACTGCAAACCCAAATGGGGTTTCACCAAAACCAGCCACTGCCCTGTGTCTGACCCACCTCACGGAAGAGCATCCCGCTCACCCCCGACCCGAGTGACGCAACCCCCAACTCACGGCGCTGCTGAATTTCACCTTTTTAGACTTAAATAGATGATTCTGGTCCCCATCAGCAGTGCTGAGTGGCAGCGAGTGCGAGCTCCGGGCAGACCCTGACCTTCCCACCACAGCCACTGTCTGCCGAAGGGATCACCAATATTTGAAGAAAGGCTCGGCCCAGAGCTGGAGCCTGATTTTAGGCAGATGGGGAGGATCTCTGCAAGTGGAGAGGCAGCTCAGGACACACATCGGGTCTTTGGTGATCTCTTCCCACCAGCTGCTATTTCTTCCCCACCCGCTTTTATAGGAGCCTGATAGCTCCCATTGGCTCGAGGCACGCTTATTTTAGTGACTACTATGACCCATTTAAATTGCGTTAAATAATTTCTCAGTTCATTGTCCTGCAGAGATTAGTTACGTATAAGCATATTTTAATGATTAACTATTGAGCTCTGCTGAGGCCCCGGCAAAAAAACGCAGAATCCCCAGCCTCCCTCCGTCTCTCCCTCCCCTCCCGCCAGCTCCCTGCTTTATCCCCACTCTCCCAATATTGATGGTTTTCCTCGGAGCCTCGGCTCCTGGCCTGATCCAACCAGCTCCGCTGGCACTGGAGGGAAGGCTCCAGCTCCCGGAGCTGCAGAACAGCTGGGAAAAAGGCTACAAAAAGCTCAAAACCCGGAGTCCAAAGAGGAAGAAGCAACATTTGGAGGTTTAAGCGTGAAGAAGCAGCGTTTGTAGAGTCAGTCGTAGGTTTTTGGGGTGAATTGCAGGCTATCTCGGTTTTTGGGCACTCGAGATGAGCTGGAGCCCGTGGTCAGACCTTGCTCTCCGTTGGATGGAACCCAGCGAGATGCTGCGGGTGGTGAAGTGACCTGGGACAGAAGGCAGGGTTAGTGCAAAACCTGCCCCGCACGGGGCTGATGCCAGCTGCGGTCCTTGCCCCGGGCATTTCTTCCCCAACACACGGCTGCGGGGCCGGGGCTCCAGCAGCATCCCATCTCATCCCACCAAACCTGGTGGTTTCCAAGCTGGGGCAGCAACGATCCCGCTGCGGGCACCTGGCACGGGTGGGACAACCCCAGCGCTGTGCAGGGATGAGTTACACATGGATGCCCGCCAGCTTTTTGGAGCACGAGGAGCATTTTAGGGCCAATTCCCAGAGCGACACCCGTGGCGTTCGAGACACCTTCTCCGGTTGCTTCAACTGCTGGGGTCTCACCCGAGGCGGTGACACACGGGCAGGGGGATCCCATCCCACTCGGAGCAGCCCCACAGGACTGGGAAAGAGGCAACTTCCCGCTGAACCCACGCCTGGGGGCAGGACGTCGCACAGGAAAAGGAAAAATGTTTAAATTGGCCTGAAGCAACCCATTTCCACCCCCAGCCCGCTCAGGGATGCTGCGGTGTGGGCAGCTGAGAGCAGCAGCGTTTGGGGGGTTTTATGGGTTTTGGTGGGTGATGCAGGAGCAAACCTGCTGGGAGGAAGCAGTTGGATCCTGTCAGGTTTTGAGTGGGTGTTTTTGGCACTTTCTTTTACTTCTCTCCTGGCCGCTGCACCCCGAGGAAGCCTTCGTGTTGCCTTGCCACAGTGTTTTCTTTGAAAATTGATGAACAACACAAAAGGGGGGGAAAAACCCCAAACCACCAAACCTTTGCAGATTAATTCGAAGAGTATAAAAAAAAAAAGCAATCGTGTCTTGAAATGCTATGCAGCAGATTGAAATTTCATGCTGCAGCCGGTGAGGCTGGGAAGGGGCTGGACTAGAGCCCGCCTGGGATGGGGGAACGGGGCTCAGCCAAGTGCGCAGGAAGGCAAGTCCCGTTGCGGTGGCACCAACCGCTTTCCCCATGGGACAAGGGACACCAGGTGCTCAATGCATCAGGATGAGGACTGGGATGCCACTTGCAGAGGCATCAAGGTGCTTGTCCTGCACGTTTCCCCCAAACCCCACCTGCTTTCTGCCCACCCGCAGCATTTCAGAGCTCACCACGTATCGCTGTGTATCACTGTCCTGTCCCGAGGCAGTCAGATAACTGAATGCATCTAGTTAACAAAAAAAAATAGCAATTTGACTCAGGCGACAAGCCCTTTCAGCCCAGTGCAAGAGCAGATGCTTGAACCACAGCTGCCGATAAAATACCCCGGGTTCATCCCGGCTGATACCCTCCCTCCTTGACAGGCAGCACGCGGAGCAAAAAACTTGAGGGTCCTTTTAGACCTGGCAAAAATATCTCTAGTCCAACAGAGCACATTTTTTAAAGCCTCTAGAATGTCTCCAGGGGTTCACTTTCACTATATATATATATATAAATATATGCATATCTAAAGTGTGAGAAGAGCTGGGAGAGCAACCCCCACACGCTCACCACTGAGCTGGATAATTTCAACGGCTCAGACTTTCTATTTTTGGATGCCTTTTTCTTGACGGTGTCTGGTCTGTAACAAAAGGGATTTGCTCCCCAAACCGACATCCTGCGACAGAGGAGCCCAGCCGCCCCGAGGCAGCCGCCAGTTTTGGTGCTGAGGAGCGAAGGGCGAGCACTTGGGGTGAAGGAGGTGGTTTATCCCGGAGGAGTCCCGAGGGCTTGTGGCTGGGCAAAGCTCTCCTTGGCCAGAGCACAGCCGGGGCAGCGGGGGTAATCTTGGGTTTAACGTGCCCTTCTCTGCCCCCCCGATGCTTTGCAGACCCCGCAGCCCATCGCCGGGGGAACAGGTTGGGTTCATCGAGGCATCGGCCGCTCAGGGGATGGCTGACCTCATCCGGCACCCCGACCCCATCATGGAAACCTCTGGGCTAGCAAATCTCTGGGTAAACCTTTACTCTTAATTTCACATAAGCACCACAGGGGTCAGAGACTGAGGCCAGGACAGAGCCCAGTGAGAAACCGCTCCTCTGCCAGCTCCTCCACTGTGAGAGCACGGCAGAGCAAACGCTCCAGAGGACCTGCAAAAATGTCCCGAGCTCCAGGAGCAGCAGCCGATGTGTATTTTAATTCCGTATCTTTTAAGAGGAAAAAGCCAGCCAGTGCATAAAAAGCAAACCCAGCAGGAGGAATCGCCCTGTTGCAGAAACACAAACATACCAGGTCCCCGATGTGCTGCAGCAACCCAACGCCGACGAGAGCAGCAGCAAAGACACCTGGTTACTCGTTTCCAGCTGGGACTGATGGTTTGAGCTCATCCCTGTGCCCCCCTGTGCTGATATCCCAGGTTAAAGCCCCACTCCACGGCCCCACCGCTGCCCTGGCTCACGTTAGACTTCACCACCCTGCAGCCACATCTGACTGGGAAGCGATGGGGCATCCATGATTTTTTGGGGTGAGACGTAGAAGGCTTTTCAAGAAAACAGCTGGGTTTGGTGGGGTTTTTTCTTCTCCCCCCCCTCCCTTTTTTTTTTCTTAAAATGAACAACGAAGTTCCTGCCTGGCCCCATAAAAGAAAAAGGTTGGGTGATTCCCACCAGCTTCTCTCTTGCAGCTCAGCAGGGCACCGAGCGGGAGCCTGGCGGGGCCAAGCACTAATTGCACTAACGGGCAGTGAAGCTGCCCATTAGAAGGAGGACAAGCGGTGGGATTCACAAACAAGGGCTTTAAACCCCAGCAGCACGGCGAGCCCTCGCACTCGGTGCCGAAGCTCATCCGAGGTGACCGAAGGCACCGGTGCCACCGCTGCCACCCTCCTGCACCCAGGCACTGCCTCGCCAGCCACCTCCAGCACCGGCTGGGTGCTCCCGTGAAGCGTCACCCATCTGCCTCCCCAGGCTGGATGTAGCACAGACGCTGGTGAGAGCCGTTCGGAGGATGCTTTTTAATCCCCCGTGTACCAGCCAGCGCAGCCACAGTTCCCATCGGGCACTCAGCCCCAGTGGGACTGTCTGCAGCATCCCCGAGCTCTCCCTGCAGCTCCCTTCCCAGTTTCACTATTTGCATCAAGTCCTTCCCAATGATTTTTTGGCTTTCCCATCTCTTTTCAGATGTTCTCTCGCCGTATTTGGCTGGTTCTCAGGCCAGCTTTATTTTAATTATCTTTAAAGTTTAACAGCATCTCAGCTACCTTTGATGGTTGCTTTTATAAACACTGAAGTTAATAAAATAAAGATTCTTAATACAGAGGGAAATCAATTTAAGCAACATGTGCAGGGAGACTCTTGCTCGTGGCAAGCAAAAGTTCTTGGGGCTTAAATGTTTCCTAAGTGCTTGCTGCATTTTAGTTGTGCTTTGGCTGCAGCTCTGATTTTTTCAACACAAGCGTTTCTTTTTGCTCAATAAAACCTTTGCAGCAGGATTTTTTTCTGTGGGAACAGAAAATATTTTCTCTGTCAACGTCTTGGGCAGCTCCAACCTAAACAACGCTGCCATCAACTCCCTCCAGGATGCTGGCTGGATCCCAAACTGGGCCTCCATAGCAGCCCTTTGGAAAGGGGGCTAACATGACCTTCCTCTCTCCGGGAAGGTTATAAAATATCACTTGTGGTTTTAAAGGGTACTTTGGGCTTCTTTAGAGAATTCCCTGGGCTTGTCGGGGGGCGAGCGGGGGTTGGATGGATCCAAGCTGCTGTTGAAATATTTTAAAGAGTTTTAACAGCCCAAGGACAACCAGTTCCCTGCCTGCCTTGCCCCAAACCCCTTCCCCTTTTGCAGGATCTCACCCAGGAACAGGGATCCCAATCCCTGATCTCAGTACGGCATTGGGAACGTTGGGTTATCAAGCTGGTGGTGAGGAACCAGTGTCCTCAGGGCAGGATCTCACCGCCCAGATGAAGACATCGCTCTCACAGGCAAGGAAGAGATATGATGCTCATTTTGGTACTCACGGCTCATTCAGCTCTTGGTGGCTTGCCAGCTGCCTGCTCCCTGCCCATGTCCCCAACATCAGCTCTACCACTGCGGTCACTTTGGGACACAAATTGGGTCTTCCCCACCAACACCAACACCTCACTGATGCAGAAAGGCTGGTTTTGGTGTCCCCGAGTCACCCTCTGCAAATTCTCTCGCTGGGATGACACCAAGTGCCGCCCTCTCCACATTTTCCTTGAGGCACGGGATGCTCCTGCACATGTGGCTGTCATGCCACTGAAATCAGGAGAGCAACGTCCATGTATGCCAGCTCAGGATCTGCTCCCACAATTGCATTTTAAGCACAAGAGGAACCTGCGTAATTTAGGTTTCCTGCATAAACATGACCCTCTGATTACCATTAAATAAATTAAATGAACTGCTTCTCGGGAAAGCATGACTTTCCCCTGCTGAAGGGGACACGGCCACCAGCCCCACGATGCCGACACGCCAGCGCTTGGCAGCCCACCCGCAAGGGAACGCTTTCCTTCGGCTTCATGGCTCAGCCCCATCCTCAGCCTTGATCTTGTGCCCAATTCAAGAGCACAGATGTTTTCATTAGAAAGTCATTTCATCACACAGTTCAGCTCCCCGTTACCTCTGCTACGAGCGATGGGAACGATGCGCAGCGCACGCAGGACATGCCTTCGCGGTGGGGTAATTCCCAGGGGCGCAAGGCTGTGATGTCTGGCAACTCCTTACCCTACGAAATTCCTAACTCGACTCCCTGTAACGAACGACCTCCAAGCGTTCACCGCAGATACCCAAGTACGTGGTCGCGTCGGGACTGCCGCGGGAAGGGGACAGCCCCAGCTGGGAGCAGAGCCCGTGAGCAGGACGGACACCCGTGTGCCCAGAAGGACAGGACCACGGTCACAGCAGCACCGCTGCGGCTGCAGCCGCCCCAGCAGCGCATCGTGGACACCCACACGCTGGTCTCAAAGCGCGGGGAAAGCTGAAGGCTGCAGCCTCCTCATCAGCTCCTAGTTGTTAGTACAAAAGGCTTTTCTCCTTTATCCGTCAGGATGCACAAAAACGTTAAAAAGCTCTTGGGCAGCGCTCCTGGTGTCAGGCTCGCTGCAAGCCCAGCTGATCGCTCACCTCGGGGTCCCGAGAGCTTTGGGGTCAAAAATAATAGCCTTTGGTCAAAGAAGAAATCAAGGCAGAGAGAAGAGAAACAACTTCCCCGAGGCCACAGGCCTGTAGCAGAGCTGGCCTTTGCTGACTGAGTCCAGCTCCAAAGGCACTACGCTAAATCTCCTCTCCTTTTGCTGATCGGGTGGTGGTGGAGACCCAACGGAAAGCTCTCGAGGTGGCAAACGCCGACCCTGCGATGCAATCCCCTCCCCACCTGCACCTCGCGACCCAGCGCTGTTCCACGCTGCTCATCTGTGGGAACGGAAATAAATCTCTAAGGACAAAGAACTGACCTCCGGGAACCACAGGAGCTGAGTATTAGCGCCTGCCTGGTCACTCTGTCATCCTAAAAGGACAATAGTTGTCACTCAGATTTAAATGTAAGGCTTTATTTTTGTGGGTCAGAGCATGAAGAAGCAGCTGCTGGTGCCTGCTGGGTGGTTAACTTGTGATCATCGCCTGCCTGCGCTGGAGAGGAGTCAACCGAGATATTTCCATGAGTCCTCCTCAATTCCCAGGAACATTTCAAAACCACAGATGTTTTTATCAGTGAGGCAAAGCTCATGGGGCAAGACGCTATCTGTTATTTAGACCAACTGGGTACAGTTGCAAAAAACCCAAGTTTTCAGGCACACAAGATCATCTTCATGCTCCTTCTGCAGTACATCTTTTGAAACAGCCTGGCATCCCCTTCGCTCTGGGAGCTGGTACCAGGAACAGGCTGGAAAAGGCCTGTTATGGGTAGCAGATGGAAAAGGAAGAAAGAAAAGTGGGAAAAGCCCCACCTCAGCCAGGCTGAGGTGCACACAGGCTCCCCCGACTCCCCTTCCCCCTGCCAAAGCCCAAAGCGTTTCAGAAGTCACTTGAACACCAAGCAGTAGCTCCCAGTTGAGACCGACGCTTTTGAAGCCCGTGTCCAAACACAGGGAAGTGGATTTCATACCTAGGAAGTGAAGCATTTTCCGGGAATCAGAACATGCCGTTCGCAAATTGTCGTGGCAAAAAGCTGCCACCCCAGGGAGGCAGAGGCAATAAAAAGTTTAGTCATAGAAAATGCAATACAGAAAAATTTGATCCAGAACAATCCCACTTTGGGTTGGGTTAATTCACCCCTGGCTTGACTCAGAAGGGCCGAGCACAGCCAGCATGAGTGAGTGAATGGTTCTGTATTTCGGGCCAAATTTAAGGCAGTGGAGAGGCACTGTGGATTAATTTGGCCCGTGGAGTAACATTAAGCAAAACTCAAGAGAAAATGGTGATTAAGATCACACTGAAACACCATCTTATCCCAGCAGCATCCTGGGACACATCCTTCATACCAAAGGAGCCTCTTCTGGAACAGACTCAACTCACTATCGTAGCTGCAATGTGCAGGACACGCTGCTAATGCCGAGCAACTTCCTAAACTCCGATTTCAGGCTCAAGCAACTGATGAAACCACTGGCACAACGCAAAATCCTGCTGCGATCCTTGCAAGACCGTCCCCTTCTCTCTGTCACCATCCCAGAAATAAAGCATTTGCACTGTGCCAGAGCCCCAGGCACCCACTTGCAAAGGGGCCACGCTGCACCAGGCATGGATGGAAAGGTGGAGAAGGGAGAAAACCCCTCAGTCTGCTGCATCTCAGCTCTTAATGAAAGCAGCCTTTGCCTCTGCGCTGAGCGAGCAAGCGAAAACATCCCGAGTCCGCAGCGGGAGGAAGGGAAAGCAGACTGACAGAAACACCGAGGTTGGACAGGAGCTCTGGACATCACCTAGTCCAACTCCCCCGCTCAAGCAGGGTCAGCCAGGTCTTCCCCCTTCAACTATCGGTTGGGAGAAACACACGTTTCCAACAGGACAAAGAGCAAAGTACGGATTAGGCAGCCTGCAGCTCACCCCGCTCCCTCTGAGCGCAGCCTCCAAGACATCTCTGGGACCAGCAGGAATTTGCTCCAGGGCACACGCTGACTTCAGTCTGCAACAACTCAGCTG
The DNA here is from genome assembly GCF_947461875.1 of Haliaeetus albicilla. Classification (NCBI taxonomy): domain Eukaryota; kingdom Metazoa; phylum Chordata; class Aves; order Accipitriformes; family Accipitridae; genus Haliaeetus; species Haliaeetus albicilla. The sequence goes on from NC_091491.1 coordinate 6,950,617, forward strand.
TGTTCTAGTTAAATTTCTTGACTTTATTTCTTCTAAGGTATGACAGTTTCAAAAATACGTCCAGTTTGATTATTCTTCGTGTGTCAGGGGTCTGCTAGGATTACAGCAGCTGCAGACATCCACCCCTGACGCTGTATCGTGATGTGACTGGTTAATTATTTTAGGGCATGATTCTCTACCGGTGTAAATCAGCCGGTTTGGTCAACTTCAAAAGCAATAGCTTGTCTGTGACTGGTAGAGATGTTAGTAAATAAAAAGTTACCTACAGAACTGTTTATGACAGGACCTTTTAAAAAATATTTGCATAAACACTTTTAAACCTCGAGACACTGTAGATGTTATTTAACCCTTTCAGCACACCAACGCATTAGGCTTCAAAGCCATTTCAATGTTCTACTACAATGTTGTTTAAAGACACGCTTCAGAAGAAAACCTGCTTCAGAAGAAAAGCAAAACTCCCAAATTTTGGGGTTTGCTTTTTCTAATTAAGACTAGACACCTTTGTCTAGTAAATATGCCACACAAATACAAACAAAATGCATTTTGCTCCCTGCAAGAAAAGGAGAGCTTGTCAAATTCTGCATTTCAGTGGTAGGTAACAGCCTTACACACAGCCCTGGCACGGCGTGACCACCACCAAAGCTGCTCAGCTCCTCGGTAGGGATTTCCTGTATCTTCTACAAAATTCCCTGCGGATATCCATTTCCAAAGTACCCATTTCCCTTTCCCAGCACCAGAGCACAGCCAGGTAGGAGCGGCATAAAACAAAGCTTCTTGCTAATAAAACTTTTCCAGCGAGGACTGCCAAACAACCCTAAGGAGAGCTGTCCTTCTTGGGCTTGAATTTATGAAAAGAGAAGCCACGACACATCACAAACAGCTTGAAACCTCAGGTAAATTCTGGCAGCTTGTTCCCCCTTTCTCCCAGAGCAGCGCCGAGGGCACAAGGGCTGCCATAACCAGAGCTGTCAATCTGCCAAGACCCAAACACGCGATACAAAATAAAAGTGAGGAACATGGAAGAAATGAGAAAGCTAAAAATAATACAAACTTCTTAAATATTCAGAAAGTGCTGAGTACTCTGCCCTTTTCTTCTCAAAACTACGGACTGAGCTTTTAAGTGCTCAATACGCACGTACACTTTCTTGTACCCGCGACGCACCAGAGGGCCACTCTCTTCACACCGTCTTCTCTCCTTCAAAAGAGATAGCAGGGTACATTTACTGTGTTAGGTAACTGATTAGTTAAGAAAACAGAAAGCAGCCTTGGGAGACAGGCCGATGTTTTATGGAATATATAGGACACTGGAAAAATGGTATCACGTAAGCAAGATGACATTTGCTTTCCATAAAGCATTTCTGAGTCTCGGATTTCCAAAGAACACACCCAAGAGTAAACACCATAACGTGAAACTTGCTCTCAGAGCCAGAGTCATTCCTCACCTGTACTTACACAGTCAGAGAGCACAGACAGTAGATTTAAAAATGATTTCTTGATGTAATGCAGATGTCAAAATCCCAGATCCCTTCAAATGTTACTTAGTACTGCATTTTTAGGGAAATTATAGTTTACGTATCTTAATTGAGACTGAAAAAGCTATCCATGCATTTGCACAAGTTTAATATATGTATCCATCTGGGATTGATTTTGATAAAAAGGTTAAATACAATAGCAAGCGAACAAGTCCTTGTATCTTGTACAACAGCATACAACAGAAGACAACATGGATGCTGGCAAAAATCCATTACGATAACAAATCGGCAATTCCCAAGACGGAACATCCAACTTCAGAGATCTGTTAAAATATTCTTGCTGGCTAAAGATACTTGCAATCTGGTTCCATCTGCTTTTCATAAGTTTAGAACATGCTTCAATAACTTAATTTTAGAAAAAGACAGATAAAAAATGTAAATGCAGCCCAAGGCCACAGCATGTCAAACATCCATGACTGCTAAGAGTAAAAATGCTCATTTTAAGATTAACTGCATGTCATTCTGTGATATGATCTACTCATCTCTTTTGTTTTGTTGCACATTTAGAGAGAAAAATATATATTGATGTATCACAAAAACCACCAAGGACTTTCCCCCTCTAATACTACACTTACCCAGCCAAAACCTACCTTTAGTCTCCAGCCTTGGAATACATTTAATATTAGATAAATTATCTCTGAGAGATAACAAATATGTTTGCCAATAATTTCCTTTCCTCTCCAAACATCAAAGAAGCTTAAAATACCATGGAAATGCGTATCATAAATCCCCCACACACTGGAAGTTATCACTCCCTTTCATATACGGCACAACTAAAGCTCAGAAAGCACAAATTCTTTGCATAAACACACAAAATAAAACCATGACAGAAGCAGGGAAAAAAAAGTCAGATATTCTGATTCAAGGTCTTATATCTTGTCTGTAAGCTACAAAATTGCCAGGATGTACTTCAAACTTTATTTCTATTTCCAGTACATTATAATAATTATAAAAGAATCGTCTGCAGTCATAGTATAAAACCAGTGCCATGTATAAGTCATGACTTTATGTACATATCTGTAGAGATACAGAAATGATTTGTTATAATCATCAATGCTTTCAACATTAAATACTTGATCCTGAAATCTTTAATCAGACAAAAGCTCAGTACACAGAAAATTCTGCTTCAGCCAGGATTGATTCTCATTCTTCTGAACCAGATTAGGACTTCACTTCAGTGTTGACTCATTCATTTATTTCACGGTCGACAGCATGTTCACAAGACTGTGACTTGTCTATATATAAATATTGGAACAAACGTTCAAAGGGAAAATATACACCCCACGCCTAGATGTTCTTCTGTTTCTATTACTAAGAGCCTTGACAACATTTGAGTCCAGAGCCTCAACTGCTGTAAACTGGTCCAACTCAGCTGATTTCAGTAGCAATATGTTGATTTAGCTGATGATCTGGATCTCTCTTTTATCAAGTACAGACTGCCAGACACCCTTGAGAACAGTTACCCTACCAACAGATCCTCTCGCTTCCATGATGCCAACAGCCTACTTGAAATTGTCTGGGCAGATACCAAGCGGTTCTTGCACATTACTCTATGTTCTGATTGCCAAAACCAGCCCTCTTCACAAACAGCTCCGAAAGCTGGCTTTGTATTGTAGACTGTATTCTGAAAACCAGTTGGGCAATTCAAAAGCATATGAAAGCAATTATAATTACAGTACTGCTGTGATAATTAAAAATTGCCAGCTGTATATAAGCCTCTTCAAATGTACAGCTGTTACATGGGTAATGGAAAAAATACAAAAGCTTCAGATTCTGTGCCCCATAATTTCTCAGACTGCGACATTACAAACTCAGTTACTACCATCCCTGTTTATGACAAAATGCCAAAACAATAGAGTCCTTTTCCATGCTTTCTTGTAAACAATTGGTTCCCTCACCACCTCCGAGTAATAAAAATTGTAACACATTTTACAACGATGTCCAATACAAGATTAAACTGGTATCAAGTAAAAAAAACAGAAAAATATTAGTTGATTCTCTTCTGCTGAAATTGTTGCCAGCTTTGGCCCCGATGTCCCCTATGCTTGGTCACCTTTGTCTTCGGTTGCCATTGCCGAGTCCCTCTGTTGTTCTTCTGGATCCCCTGGAAGAATACTGGTGACTGTCTGGAGAAGTGACTCAATCTGCTCTTCTGTTAGCCTTTCCTCGCTTTCTTCTACCATCTGCAGGTCAAAAGATAATCTATTGTAATCATTAAATCCATACTTCCTTCCTCAGCTCCAAACAGAAGGACTCAACTAATTGGGAAATACTGTTCTCAATGGATGCAAGACATAGTCTGAGCTCATTACAAAAGTATTTTACAATGCGGAACTCTTACAATATTTAAAAAAAGAAACAAGAGCTCCATTGTTAACCACTACAATTGGCACTCCACAATGAGACCCTGCTTTCTTTACAATGAGGAAAACAACACACTCAGAACAGGCTGTCCTCCCTGGTTTCTCCTAAAGCCTCTCTCAACCTACACATCAGTATCTTGAGCCAGGCTTTTCATTTAGTTCACATGCAGACCTACCTTCCAGACCTATTTTCCTAAGTTCCTGTGCTTTCATGTGAGAACTGAAATGAGATAACCTGAGAGTAATTACCTGAACCTTGGTATCTTATCCAGCACCTAGACTATAAGTAATCAGGCCATAAAAGAAACCACCTAATCCTACAGCAGCTATACTTCATTGGAATTTGCTTAGATTGTGAGATTCCTGAATATAAAGGCATATAAAAGCTCTGAGCAACACAAAACATGCTGTCACGAATCAACAATAAAATTCCGTAAGATTAATTAGGGACCTACTCTCACTATGGTGCTGTGGGAACTCTTATATCACTGCTACCAGTAAAAACAACTGTCCTAATTTATAGGCAGCTGTTAAAAGGAAAAGCTTGTCAGAGTACTGGAAAAGCAAGCCAAAAGAACTCTTCAAACACAAATGAAACCAATTAGGATTGCGGGGTTCGAGATTTTCTTTTTTATACAACGTCCTTTAAAATGTCCTTGGAAGAGCGGTGATTTACATTAATTATGGTTCCAAGTCAACACAGGTTTAATCAGTTCTAGCTAAAAATTGTCAGCTATTCAGATGCATTTTGCCTTCTAAAAAAGCAGAGTGGTATATTCAATTAACTTTTTTTTTCTTCAATGTCCTATGAGCCCTCTTTGCACAATCTGATCATCTTTCATCAGCCATTATCCACAGACCCTTGACAAGAGGAAAGCGAGCATGCTAGAATCCACTCATGTAGCAAAAGGCAGACAGTGAATATCCATTTGCAAATGACTGTTTCTGGGGACCATGCCGATCAAAGGATGAAATTCTCTGTGGAGTGGCTTTCCAAGCATGGTTAGTTCAAAAACTACTGTAGGACCCTGTCTGGAAAAACAGCCCTGGCTCTCATTACCGCCAGCTGCTATACTATACACTATGCGTTAAAACATACTAAAAATCCTCCTAACATTACCCTTCTGTGTAAGCAACTGCTGCAGCTACTGAAGTGGTATCGAGTAATTGCCTGCTAGACTGCATTTCAGAGGTGATCACCTCAGCAGCTTGACTAGCATACCTTGGAGCATCAACATTATACAATAAAGTACGTTACAGCATGTACATACACTCTTTGTTGCCAATACTGCTGACAAAGCCATCACTCTACAGATGACCTATGCTATTAAATTTTGAAAAGGATTATCAGCCTGGCTTTTGGATTGGATTATAGTGTTATTAATTACTGTTACATTGAATTTTAAAGGTGACAGCCCCATAGCAGCAGGAACTGTACAAAGAAAAAGCCCATGTCCTTTGGACAGGCAGTATCACTTAGGGCAGAATGATTTATCTCTTAGTGCCCAATGTCTCCCGCATTCATTACCATCCCACTGCTTTCCGATCTTCAGAAAATGGCACCTTGCCTAGTTTAGATTTGATTTATTGGATCACATGAAGTCCACCCCTCTTCCCCATTTAAATTTTATCCCTCCCTATATATCTCCTTTCCCTTTCTTCTCCAAACACTTTCTCCTTCAGGTGCTTGCTTCAGGTAGCCAGAGCTAAACACAAGGATTTGATCAGAACTTAAACAGATAATAGAGAATGATTTCTAGATCAGCATTGACTCTTCTCAACTTCTGTATTTAAGGCAGAGTATACTTAAGCCAGTGCCTAATCACTGCTTCTTACATGCTCCCCAGTGCGGAAAGAGTAACTGCCCCAACAATCACGTTGATGCCGTTTGTACTGGCAAGCACGGAAGCCTGCAAGACTGACAAACTGCAGATCCGACTTGGGACACTGACAGATGATCTCTGGTGGTTGCTCTGGTAGTTTAAGAAATCACACTTTACCAGAATGTTGATGAAAGAAAATAGTCTCTCATGTTTCAGATGCTTTGGTGCTCTAACTGATGTCTCATTAAACTGTTGAGAAAAGCATCTTTAAAGAAAAGTGCCAGGTACCGCACTGAGGAGTGGGTAATGTAGCTCCAAATTCCCTTTGGTTGACAGATCTGTAGTCTCTGCCAGAAGGAAGTGGTAATTCCTTAAAATACTGCAGCAAATCCATCAAGGGCTCACCTCTTGGTGCCTCTGAGCCATGCATCCTCACTGCCAGCTCTCACATCAGGAACTACCAACAGACAAAAATCTGCCTTTGGCAGGATGGACAGCTTATTATTCAAGTTGATGCTTCAGCGCTATTTTGCTGTGATACTATTCCAGAGTTCAAAGGATCAAAAGCATAAACTATAAAAATCAATTTTTTTCACTCTTCAGGGAAACAGCCTGAGCAGCAACTTATGAAAACATAAACAATTAGGAAGCAGCAAAGCAGCATGCCAAAAGGAAAAATTCAAAAATTTTGAGAGAGCATGTAGATAGAGAGACAAATGAAACTGTCCTAAAGGAAAACAGATATCAAGGGAAACAAAAGGTCACTCGGAGGCTTATTCTAGATTCAACAGACGTTCACAGAGTCTTCTGATTTACAACTCTAAGATAAAATACTTTTGCTACTGATAGTACTAGGAAATAATGTAATGATGCTCAGAAGAGAAATTATGTGTAAGAAAAAGCCTACGAGGCAAAAAGAAACAATTGTATTCAAGTACCTACTTTTCCAGCAAGAATTTTACCAATATATGAAAAAATATCTATCAAAAAGCTTTGCTAACCTCTAACTTGCAATTGGCTGAAACTGCTCAAGCAACAGATTCAAACCATAAGCAGTCAGGAATGCAAAGTTTATACTAAGGAAAACAAAAATGCGAATGTTCTTAATAAGCATATGACATAAGATGTTTATGTTGGCAGTGCCACGCACACCAAATGGAAACAGATTATCCTCACAGATGATGCCATGTGCAAAGCGTACGGTATCATCAACCAAAGCTCCGCTGACCTGTGTATTTTCAATATTCAGGGATTTGTGCAATAACAGAATTGGACAATGTTACAGTAACACAATTTATAGGTAAAAAGCACCCCGATGTGCAGCAAGACAAGCATGTCTCCTCCTCAGGGCTGAGAGCAAGGATTTTCTTGAAAGGAACACAAGGGAAAGGCAGTAAGCCATGTCAGCTATGCTGCTTCTTGTAATAAATAATTCCCAAGCCGATACTGCTTTTCAGCATTCAAGTCTATACTATCCCAAAATAACTACAGTGTTTTTGTAGCAAATGTTATAGCATACCAACGTCATTCGTACATATACACAGTATGTATTTTCTATGAAATGCAACCATGTGGTCAAGATCAACTCAGTCAAGTCAGGCCTTAATAACAACTTCTACTTCACTCAAACTAGTAACAGTCATTAAACTCTCATTGCAATATATTCATACAGTAAGCAATTTTCACATTTCATTTCCCCCCTCAGCTAATGCTCTAAACAATATAATCTACAAGACAACCAAAGAAGGAATCAAGGAAGGAAGCAGGAAAACTTTATTTGGTAACTTAATTGGCATAAAATTCTTACAGCTAAAAAAAAGGAGGCATGTTCCTCCTGCAGCTAATACACACTTTTCAAGCCTGAGTACCTAAATTTGCTTCTTACTTTATTGATTGATTTACTTTATTGCTACAACCAGCCAGATCTTCAGAACTGTAGAATACATACAAAATATTCAGAAGGAAGCCGAAGCCACAGTACTGCTCACCTTTGAGAGCAATGCTACCTTTATTTAGAAGTCTAATAACTAATTTTTCACCTCTTACGCACCTTGTACCTACAACTGTTAAGCCACAGTTTATGTATTGATTTAATTTCAAGTACTCAAGAGGTCTGACTAACTTAACTGGACTTGAAGCTTAAACTTAGGCAAACATTTACTAAATGGAGAATACATTAAGAAAAGGATGCCAATTCTGTTCTGCCTCCGCAGATACATCTAGGCATGGGCTTTCTAACACAGCAAAATGAAACATGCATCCAACATCCATCACTGAATCTTGCTACAAGAGAACGAAAAGACAAATCGCTCGCCAACTGCAGAATTAAACACTGGCAGATGCCTTGCTCAGTAACATAACTGCTACTGGGAACCAGAGCTGTGCTTATTAAACAAACGTGTATGTGGATTATTTTACTACCATGCAGCCTTTCCCAGCTGCACATTTTAACAGTAGCTTTTTTTAATTGAGCACTATGTATGAATTTCTCAGAGAACAAAACAACCATAATTACCATATCAGAACATAATAATAGTATTACATTAAGCAGTAAGTCACTTTAAACCTGCTGATAAATTCTCATGACAAAGTCATTTTCAGAAGCTTTTATTTATTGAGAAGGTAAATCAGAAAGTAACAGCTAGCTTGACTATCAAGGTAATTTCAAAGATTAAAGTGTTTATTCATAAATGTGCAAATCTGTATGTTCATAGTGCTATGTACACATGTAAGTACAAAATATGAACACACATATATATATATACACATGCATACTGGTCTAGATTTTTTTTTTTTAACTCAGTGAAACAAGGACAAACATTTTAGGAACATGCTTTCCCTAATTATAACCATACCTTATCTTTTCTGCTTACCCAAGTAAAAGCAAAGTATAAGAGACCTCATCATTCTCACTGTGCTTCTTTTAAGCTTTCAGGGCTAATGTTTATTTCATTCAGCCTCCTGAGACACAACAATACACTGCAAATGTTGAAGAATAAATAAAGCCACACTGAAGAACCCTAAAAAGTTCTGAGAACTGAGAAACTGTCTCAAGGATAAGTAAAATTTGATGGGTAACAAACCTCAGCATCACAGAACAGAACGACCTGTGGGTTAAAAGCTATTGTTTATTTGAATAATAAGCTAAGAATTCTATTTAAAAAATAACCAGGAAACTACTGCAAAAAAGCAAACAGGGGTTCTGAGCACTTCCAAAGCTATCAAGCACATAATTTAACTCCAGTGTAGGAGGTACATATTTTATGAGAAAATGACTGCTACTTCCTCCTTTGAGCAGTAATTTGAAATTGTTCAGCACCAACATGCTAACAGAAAAAAAGCACATAAAAAAGAAATAAAATAAAAGACTGAATGATTGGATTAATGTCCCTCAGAGATAATTAACCAAGTATGCAAAGTGGGAAAATAAAATGTTTAAATCCTCTAACATCTTCCATTTTCCAGAAGAATATTTCACATTGTTATTTTCTATTCAACAATGAAAGACAATCTGCCAGGGTCGTTATGCAGAACACATATCATAAGGTACAAAGCTCTCTGAGATGGAAATCTAGTTTTAAAAAGCACAGAATTAAAATCTACTTTTCCATTCAGAGAGAAGAATGTGGAGCAATTTGTTCATTAGAAAAGATGATGCTTAGTCTTCAAACCCATCATGGTTCAGCATTAAGTAAAGCTGGACCACTGTCATGGTTAGATCAACATCACCATCTTTTTTTTTTTTCCTCCTTTGTGGATCACTGAGCCAGGAACAACATATGTTAAAGATTAAAACAGGAGGTCAAGATAGCTGCAATGTGTACAGTGCTTTACCCTGTGGGATATGAATTAGAATTTCATGCTCCTTTTGTTGCTATTGTTGTTTGAAAATAAATCCTGGCACACAGTCCAGAAAAGACAAATATGAACAATTACAGCAATTTATGCATAAAGACTTACAAAAAAACTTGAGATCAAAAGATCACAACATAAATTTGCTTTTTAGCTTAAATATGATTTTATCAGAATTGATTTGTTGTTTGCATACAACTAAAGACAGGGAATTTTATGGAAGGAAAGTAAAAATCCAAAAAGCTGGAAAGGCAAAAAAGCAACAAGCAGTAGTAAATATAACCATCCTCTCACATCAGCTATTAAAAGCCTATCAGATAAATTTGACTCCATTCCATGGACAGGCAGCACTGAGTAAAAGTTTGAGACCAAAACCATTTGAGCAAGTGAGAGACAATTGATTTGCCTACATTATAGGAAGTAGTCAGAAGTTTTCATCATCATTTATTTCTGATTCATTTCCAGGAACAACTCAAAAGCTTTTGAGTGGCAGGGGCAAGTTCAATGAAAAGAGAATCAAGGCAATTTCAGACCTAGTATTTACTTCTCTGTAGGTTGTCTCTCATCCATTGACTACAGTGAATTGACTTGCCTGCATGAAATCTCTGTATGGGTAATCTCCCTACTGACATCAAAGAAGAAAATGCTGGTAGCCTCCACTGCTCTGCATTATTTTATACTCAAAGATGCTCAGAGAAGACAGAGGTTTTGTGTGTTTGAGGATGCTGCACTGCTACAATCTCCTTCCCCTGTCCTCACTTAAAACCAAAATGATTCAAGACAGCAATCAAACAGCAAAATCATTTCCCTGCTATGGCTCCTAGTCTCTGTATTTCACTAAGAAAAATGGCCTGCAGTTTCCTAGCAGTTATTGAGCTCAAAAGACTTTGATGTGCTTTGATGAAAGAGTAAATGTACTGCAATTTTGGGGAGGCTTAATTTAACACACTCTTAACAATCCAGTTAACTTAGATTACTGTAATACTAGTTTTGGAGAAACATGCCCTGGGAATTACAGGAGTATTGCAATGGAACAGAAGTAATTGCATCCCCAATACTTCCCTGACGATACAACTTCAGGCTAGTTCCCAAATGTATAAATATTACATTTTTAACATGTTGCTTTTGATCATTAGAGAAGGGTTACATATCAATAATGGACAGACACTGAACTCAAATCTCCTATCTGAAAGTTTTAGCAATGAGTTTTATCTAACTTTAGATTATTCCAAGGTTTGTGATGTCAAAGTGGAACACTCTACAGAAGCCTGACTTATAATATAAAGACCAAAGTTTCTTATACTTGCCTCCTGGACTTCAAAACATGACACAGGAGCAAAACTACTTTCAATATTTTATGGATAGGTAAGATAATGAGGAACTAGGTAGGCTAACGGGGTGGGGGGGGGGGGAGAAGACAGACAAAACCACACAGTCACCTGAAAGCAGCAAAAGATTATTGCATTTAAAGAAGAAAAGGGAAAAAAAGACTGTATATGGCCTATATGGGAATATAATAAATCTGTGTCTAAGCACATGAAGCTAATAAAGGTATGAGACAGGCTCCACATCATTACTTATGACTAACTTCCTAAGCAAAGGCTCATGAAGCCTTAATGCTCTTGGTTGGGTTGATGATCGACACTGATCTCTTCAATCACAAAACACAGCATTAATTCCTCAGCTAGAAGCATTCTTTTATGAGATGCCTTCAGCATTATAATGTCTACTCCTTGGCTATGAAAGAAAAATAGTCCTACTGGTACCTCTTTAATCCTTCCCTTTTTTGCGGCAAAATATGATCCCATTACTACACAGTTTGGTTTCAGGATAAGATTGTAAACAGATGTTCTTAATGTAAGAGATCCTTATTAAAAGAATATCCTTATTATAAGACTCTCTCTATTACCACAGGTCTTTGTATTCCTAAGGAGAAACTTCAGAGAATATAACCATCTATTTCTATTTAGCAACAATGCCTCTTTACATCAGAATTATGCTTAACATATTGACAACGGCCACTTTCCATCAGAAAGTCTGTTTATATCCATTTCTCATCCTGCACCACTGGTCAAAATTCCAGATCAGTCATTACTCATTCGTTTTTAGTGTGTTTGATTTTACTATAACATAAAACCCTGCCATCAAAACAATCACATCATCACGGCTGTCAAAAAGTAAAGTACTTGATTACAGAGCCGCAGCAAAAAGACTCAGGTTAAATATATTCTTAGTTGCAATACTGTAACTAACCTTTAATGACTGCATTGGGCATTTTCACTATGTGACACTGAAGCAAACAGAAGTGGAGAGTCTGTCTGAGAGAAAGATGGGCAAGTCTCTAAGGAGCTCTCAGAGAGGAAGCAGAGTGGATTCGAAACCATGAATGTAAAGATGTGCATAAAAGGATACATTCAATCACTGACCATGAGAAAGTAATTATTCAATTGATCTTCAAGGTTAAAGCTGCTTTCATTTAAGCTTTGAACAGTCAGGAGCATTGTTACTTACCAGCTGTATTTCAACTGCTGTCACAGGCCTGTGGTTAAGCAACTGGAGCTTTTCTGCCCTGTTTAAAAGCACAGCGTAAAACAATCTGCATTACTGTATAATTTGAGGATCTCCTCAAATGACTGGTAAGATGTAAATACATTCCTGATAATTTAGGGATGAAACGCCACTGCCAAGAATAATTCTGACTGGGTTTGCATGTGGTTTAATTGCCATGATAATTTGGATATTTTAAATACAGTACTTTCTTGTGTGTTTAAACATAGTGCTGTTGCCACCTCTGGTCTAAGGTGGCAAGACAAAGACCCTTAGATCATTACTGTACAAGCATTAACAAGCACTGTTGCTTTGTTAAAAGCTGTACAGAAACGCTAAACAACTCGTCAAAGATCACAGACTCTTTTGCTATGAACACACAACCACAAGAACAATTATCATACCTAAGAAGTTACAATCCATCAGCCAAATGGCAATAACTTGTTTATTCTCTTAGCCCATTGCAAATGCAAAGTTAAAAAAAAAAAATCAGCTTGAAACCACTTGTCACATATACTCTCTACAACCCACACGGTTTAAGCCAATGCATTTTTTCACACTTTATTACAGCAGGCTGAGGCTGTATTTTACACATGTATATTTGGGCAAAAATATATCTTCATCTGTTCCCATGCAAATCTACCTTTCCGTTGTGTTTCTACAACCATGGGGCACCATGCAGCAAACCAGGTGGGGGACTGAGCTGGACTGTGAAGATAACCAACCTCTTTTCCCTGGGTTGTTTTTGACTTGGTTCACTGCACAGCCCCACAAAGACTGGCATGACCACCAGCAGCAAGGCAGCAAAGACACAGAAAATGCAAAAAAAACCCCACCACCCTCAGTCAGTGCCTGAGTTGTAAAAGTTGGGTCACTTATTGTGGTTTAAAAGACAAGATAATTCATTAATTAACAAAAATTCAAATACTGTTCATGCTCTAAAGCAGACAAAAAGCAATTCTATGCATTTAGATTTGCAGTCCTATGCCTTTAGCACAAAAGCACTTCAATCAATATTAACTTCTTTTGGTTTGACTTCAGATATGAACTGAGTTGCATCTGTATTTTTAATAGTTCAAATTCCATTCTCCTCTGCCTACAAGGAGGAGAAGTCAGTAAAACTTGTCTGACTCTGGTACTTGAAACACAAAACAGTTTAATATTCAGAGGGACTGGTTTAGCACCACTGAAGCCAGTATGAAAATTCCTGATACATTCAGAACCATCATCAAGCTCACCCAGCCTCACTGTTTTTCTGGATTCATTTTAACCATACAGCTATTAGTTCTACTTTCTCATCAAGAAATCACGAGATCTCACAAATGTCCATTTAAACATGTTGATCATTAAAACAGAAAAAAAAGGGGTATGAGGGAAAAAAATTCATTGACATTTAAAAAGCTTTTTTTTTTTTTGGAAGATGTGATCAAACAAGTAAGTTCATTAAATTCAATTCACAACATTTACGCAATAGCTCTGCAGCCAAAATTTATTAATTTTATACCCTACTTAAATACAAATAATTCTAAAACCAAAGTAAAAAACAGCTGTCATATGCCAGTAATGTGTATTTCATTAATTTCAGAAGCTCAAAACATTAACATTGACCACATAATAGCAGCATGGCTAATGATCTGAGCCGATCTTTGTGTTTTAGAACAGAAAAGCGCAATAATACAACACTCCTAAAGATAAACCAGATGTTTAAAAGGGCATATGAAACAGTAACAAATGCACTTTTATAATAAAAACATACCATTAAAGTATAATAATAATAGATACAATGAGTAAAGGAACTTGAACGTACATTTTGGGGGGTGGGGGAATCTTGAATGATTATTACACTTGGCAGTGCTAGGTTAACGGTTGGACTCAATCTTAAAGGTCTTTCCCAACCCAAACAATTCTATGATTCTATGCTTACTTGACATACAGCCTCTCCTAGCAGCCATCTATGTTTACGCAGCACATCTTTATCGCACACATTCATGCATTAAAGTGAGAAGTGACAGTTAACATGCATGATCCTCCAGTCTGCGATATAGCAGTGAACTACGATTTTGAAGAACTAAAGCGTGGAATTTATTATTATTTAAAGTGCATCTTTAATGCATATTTAAGCTGATTCTGAAGAGTTTTTCGCTGTTTTATTGGACCTGTGGGTGGTTTAGAAAGGAAACCTTACAGCTTTCAAGAGAACACAGATCTCTCCCATGCAGGCGTTTACAACCAACAGGTCAACGTCTGTGTGTCTGGATATACTTCAGTGATACCATCTCATTTCAAATGGCCTCCAGCACTGGCTGCCCTTGAAATCTAATGCCAGCTAACAGTTTATAACATTGTCAGGCACTTCAATACTTCATCATTCGTGTATGTGCACCGGTACATGTTCGAAGACCAAGGTGCTTACACTTCTCAGGAGAAGCCTTTGACAAGCAATGAACTGCTCTGGTGTGTACGTGCACACGTGTATATGTGTCAAGAGACTGAATTTAATACCTAAGGCAGCAGGCAGCTGACACCCAAACAGAATAAGACCCTTTATTTATCCACTGAACATGCCAAATGAGCGGCACTAGCATAAAATTTTCCTGGCTGATGACTCCTGAAGGAAAAATCCTGTATTACCACAGATTGGATGATCTAACAGACCCTCTTCAGCTAAAAGGTCCATGATTGCAAGTGACTTAGTGATGGGAATAGGACTATGGGAGACTGTGGCTCAGTAAAGACAACAGCTTTGCTGATACCAAACATAAAGTTTCATTATACCAGGGGGTTTACTGATGTGTATTCACAGTCCTAAAGAACTGAAAACAGTTTCAAAGAAATTACACACTGTTATTTTTAGACCCAGCCTGCTGGTGACAAAACCAAAATCCTAAAAAATAAAAGTTTTTAATTGTTCCACCTAGTCCCTGAGCCATTCTGCCATCCTTTTTTTAAAATGCTGGAAAATAATTCTAACCATGACTTTCAACTTCAAAAGAAAAGCTTGCAATTTTAAAATGCAGCATTCGTGAAATATTAACAATTCACAACAGAAAGCTCCAAGAAATCCTCCTATATATTCATTTACCATTAAAAATTCAACATCTTGAATTTACATTTACTTTACAAATGTACCTATTTTTTTCCTCTCTAAGTTTCAAAATTGGAAAAGGGGATAAGGAATTAGGACTTTATAAAGGAGAAAAAGAAAAGAAAACTCCTTTTTACTCAACCACAGAACTGTTCAAAATGTCTGTTTAAAAAATGAGCTCTAACATTTTGGGTACCACCCTATCCTTTTAAACTTCTTTTCTAGTTCTACAGAACCACATCAGAAGATTTTTTTCAGTCTTCAGAAAAAGCTTGCAATAAAGTGACATTTGGCATTTGGATAAATGCCAACAAGTGTGGCAGATTTCACATCAGTTTCAGATTTCACAGCTAAAAGATTATTTTTGCTTAAGAACAGGAAGATATTTCTACCTGCACATCAGCATTTGCCCTTCCAAGCAGGGCCATCAACCTACTCCTTAAAAAAAAAAAAAAAAAAAAAAAGGTGCCTAAATAAGTTCCTAAAGCAAGTATTTTATCAGTGGTTTCAAAGTGTTTTTTAAGAAACACCAATTATCAAATTAGTTCCTTGAGCTTGCCCACACTTATTTGTGTGTCTTGTATAAAGTAGTAAGGACCACTATTCCCATTTTACAGACAGTAAGACTGAAGGGGAATGATCAAGCAGTGACTGTGCTTTAAAGGCATTGGGTTTTGGAGGTGTAAGAATGGGGAAGAGATGTGGTCTCCGAGGAGAAAAGGAAAGGCCCTTGAGACAGTACACTGCAGCAGACGTTGCTGTATTCTCTGAAGGCTCCACTGAATAATGCTGAAAAGGATCGTGTGGTCATACCCCTGGCCAGACCTCCTCCTTCCTCTTGGAGATGCCCTGAAACGCATCTGTCCTTGCATTCATGTAGTGTAAGGCACATCCAGGCTGCAAAAATACAGGAGGATGCTGGGGAGAAGGTCCTTTGTGTCAATTACGGTACAAATCAGTATTTAAAGGCAATTCCCACTGTAGTGACTACATTCCCTCTTCCCTCCTGCAGAGTAACTGTTTACATTTCCCCCCCCTCTCCTGTTAACAACCCCTTGGCAGCACAGGGTTTGGTCTTAAATTCTGAATACTGTGATTTTACAGACAACACAAAGGAATCAGAAATAGCTTGGTTAGCCAGATTTATTAGATTGCTTTGGTTTTGGAGACTCAAGGATGAAAGCCAAGTATGTTTCCATTGGTGGGAAGTGGTGAATACACATCCTTTGTTTTCCCATGCTAATCACTTATATCTATTTGGCAGCTGTAAAAGCATGGCTGAATTTAACACTGAACCAAGAGCACCACTGTTGGCTGCTTTGTTGTCAAAAAGATAAGGTATTTATAACTGCTGCCATTTACTACTGTCATAAGTAATGAAAGGAGAGAAATAAAACCTTAATATTGACAGGAGGCAAATACTGAAATCCTTTAGAACAAAATTAAAATTGAGAGCAGGTCATTTAAAGAATAAATGAGAGAAGAACCTCACCTTTGCATTTTTTGCCATAACAGCAAAAGTCCTAACAGAGCAGGGTGAAGAATATTAAATAACATCTTCAGTGTACAAAAATCTGGCCAATTCATCTGAATGAATATATGACAGATTTAGTGCTTTTTCCTCAAGAGCTAGGAAACTGCCTGGTTCAGTGCCTGGAGCACTTGACGGAGGTGCAGAAGCTGGCACTCTGGTCCTGGCTTTCAATGTTATTTGCTTTATGGTCCCTGGCCAAGCACGTGCCTGTGCCTCAGTTTCCAGACATCTAAAACAGAGAAAACATTTTCAGCTCTCACAGGAGAGCTATGAGGATATCTACTTGTAAAACACTACCCCCTCCTCCCAAAGCCCTACTTAAAAAGAGAGACTTATGTTCACTGTTTAATGAATTCATACTTCATAAAAGTTTCTCACTGCACTGTACACTCACATGCCACTTCCGAGATCAGAGCCTTTTCAAACAAGTCTTTCTTCACTTTTGCAGCAACACATATCCTAATCCAATCCTATAGCTCTACCACATCTCCAGACAAAACATACTATTTGACTTTTACAAAAGAACACATAAGATAAATTTTCTCATATTCTTGTATTTCAAAGTAGTATCTTTACAATTTGTTGCTGACAAAACTTCAGAGCCAAATAAACAGGTTCAAATAACCAAAGCCATATCATGCCTGTGTTAAAGAATGCAAATCTTATTTATCCAGAACTATTTTAAAACAGACAGAGCTCCATCATGTTTATCGTAGAAAGATGACTGGCAGAGCAGGTTAACAACAGAAATAGATTAAAACCAATTATACATTGTGACTAAAACAATCAATTAGCGAAACTGTTCACGTTTCCTGAAGACAAGAAATACAGGACACAATAAAAAAAGGTCACCTCTCAAAGACTTTCTGCTTATAAGCCATTAACATTACTATAACTCATTAGGGAATAGATAGAAGTTTTACAGTCAGGACAAATGGATCTCAAAAGCATTACTTCAGTAAAGATGGTATCATTCAGAGTATTTGCAGTTCTTAAAATGGGTACAGAAGAATGAGAGATAATTTGCAAGTAAGTAATTAAAATGTGTTATCTGAAAAATTTCATGCCTGTTTTTGATCTGCAAAGTTCCCTACTGGAAAAATTACTCAGGACATCGAAACGGAATTAGCAGCAGGGTACAAAATACCAAAAGCTATATAAATGATGTATTTCATCTGAAGGTGCTTATGTAGTGTTACAGGGTTCTAGAAATTATGAACACTAATTGATGCTAAAAAATAATAATCTTTAGACATATTAACATTATATAATTATGATTTAAGCAATGCATTTGTTTTAATTCAAAGACACAGAGAAATGACCAACTATTAAGTAACTGTCATCTGAAAATTGGTACCTAGCCAGTTATTTGCTGATCAGCCTAGACAACATTCTGATAATGAAGATGTAAGTTATTTTATTTTGGCAAAATATTGCAAGATGGCAAAGGGATAACTGGCTGTAACTGAAGACATTTGGGCAAGTACGTTGATACTAGTGTGGGTACACTGGTTACTAGTATGGGTAGATATGCTCCTCCTGAGATAAAGAACAGTAACATTTTATCTTTTCTCTTCTGTTTAGTAAATATCCAGCTGCTAAGATTATTTAAGAAATACCAAGCACACATGTGTGCAAGCCATGAACAGTTACCTCTGCTTACTCGAGAGGGTCCGCTGCTTGTACAGAATGCAGACATGCACTCCATGATCTGAGATCAGCTCTGGGGACCCTTTTGACGTTTTGGTCCCAGCTCTTCTCCCTGCAGGCAATTTCTGACCTTCCTACTCATAACAAATGGGAGTAACCAGAAGGCTACTACTCCTGGCATCCCCTTGAAGCAAACACTCACAAAATGCCTCTGGAATTTAATGTTGCAATAGAAAACTGGATTACTCGGCCCTCAACGCTAGCAGTAAGCAACGTACCACCGCATGCAGTATGAGTTGGAGCTCACTACCTGCTGCACTGATTTTTTCTAACACTGATCCTAACAAGCAATTTTTGGTATCAGAGTCTCTGTGTACCTGGGATTTCTTGCTAGCACATACACAAATTAGAACCCGAATACCCATAATTCCATCAGGAATAAGCTTTAAGGAAGGCAAACGCTGCAAGCCTGAACATGCATCAGTATCAGGGCTGACTGCAGTATTTTGCAGGGGCACAGATGCGATAAGCCTGAATTTAGTTCATGCTCCATTACATCTAAAAAATAAAACAAACTTTTTCCAACTCAGATGAATCCATCTTTACACTTTCTACAGCATGCATGTTTACGCTCACGCTCATTAAATAAAAAGGATAACTGTCTCATTCATCTGAACAGAAAGTGAAGAATATTTTCAGCTTAATTGGCCTAAAAAGTAAGTCTTTGTATTTTCTCTGGACTGCCCGGAGTTTAGTAACACTGGAACATGAAAGCTCGTTGAAGACAAGAATACATACAAAAGATGAGTAAGAGCTGAAAGCCATCTTCTCACATAAAAGCAAGATTCCACTAATCAGAGTTAATTGTCCATTATGCAGACTCTTACAGGACCTGCCTAGTGAGAAATCCCAAAATGGCAATTACTGCTGTTAGGGCTGAGCAGTCCCTCCCCACTTCTAGGCTACATCCAGCAGTAGCTGAGACTCAGCTACAGCCAAGATCAGCATTTCCAGCTGAGGGCAAAATGATGTGGAGTGGGCTCTGGGACATATAAAGCTCAGGCTGCGGGAGACAAAAATGTGTGCAGTTATGGGAGAAGAAAATGGGTCTGGGGTCTGTGTTTGAGGGGAGAGTGTATATTGTAGGAGGTAAGGATGTAGGATTACAATAGTGTAATCCTTCACAATCAAAAAAAAATTTCTCCTAGAAGAAAAAAAAAAAAAAATCGGTGTCTTGTGTTCAAGATCACACTGCATAACTGGGTAGACAGAACGGACAGCATGTTGCTACAGTGCATACTAAATTCACAGGTTCTAAAAAAAAAAAATAAAAACAGTTACGTACTGTTGTGCAAATTAAAACAAAATGTATCATATTCTGTCAACACCGAGCCAAATTTTGCAGCACTTATATTTTAACCAAAACCTCGTATTATGTGTCTTGGTATTGCCCATTTTTTAGCTACTGAACTCCTAGACTGTATGTAAATATATATGCATGCACGTTTTGTTTTTTTAGTAGAGATCTATAGGCACAGGTAAGAAGAGAACAGTATTAGTGCCAAGATACGGCACACAGAGCTAAAAAAAACCCTAAAACATCTGTGACTCTGCAGAGGCAAATTTATCCTGAGGAATGTACGGTTTTTAGTTGCTAGGAAAACTGTAAAGTAACAGCAGTATACATAACCATGTATTTTATTACTAGCTGAAAATACTACAGTCTTGAGGCAACCACTGCAACTCATGTAAAATGTTGACTGAATCAAAATCACAGGATCTGGCTTACGGATGAGCAGTCCCCAGCCATGGTCTGTGAAATCACTACCAGTCTGCGCGTGGTCTGTGCAAACACACCGGGCTGTATTCTCTGCAGGGGTTACTGTACTTCAATGTCAGTACATTCGTCCGGGATGAAATCTGAGGGCTGATGACGGTATTTGAATACAAAAAATAGAGCAACACTGCTACAGATCAAAGGGTTAATTACCAATCAGTTTGGAGGGAAACACAATAGTCTTTTTAAAGACTATTAAATGATGCTATTGTTAAACTAGCACCATCCTGACTTTGGTATTGAAAATTCACTCTGAAAGCTCTGGAGGAGACAGAAATTACCAGGCAAATAATTCAGCCTTTAATATTGTAGAGGTTTGTAGTTGTTGTAGTTTTTGGCAGTAATGAGGGAAAATACTTTCTAAAAGGACTACTGATTTTCAGCTCAACACTTCCTTGAATGTGTCAATTTAAAGACAAAAAGGGCAATGTTTATGTCCAATTTTTAAAAATTATAATAATATGCAGTGATTGGAAATCTGATTGTTCCCAAATTAGATCTAAGATAGGCTATCGGTAACAGGAAGAAATACAAGTAGAGCCAATTTTCATTTAACCATAATCACAGAGTGCAAGCTCAATAAATATTCTTTTCATGCAATGCCATTTGCACTACCTTGCAAAATACGAAGCCATTCCAGGGACTAAAACTGGAAAATTAGCTGCTAGTGGCATGCTGTATTTCCAAGTACAACATGGCTTACTGTACTGTAGTGTTAGCCAAATTTTGAGGCCTCAATAAGGTAGCAATAAAATTCACTATAATGTCAGTTAGGAGCTTTTCATTTAAAAAAACCCAAACAATTTCAGTTCTACAGTTTCAATTTTATCAAAATAACTGATCAGGAAAAAAACATGCTTTACCATACTTTACTGACTATATCAGTGAAATATATGTTTAGATGTCTTTGAATTTGCTCCATTTAGCAATGCAGCTATCTGAAATCACTCTGAAAGGTTTAAGTTGTTTGTACACCTTAGTATTTATTTTTAAAATTTGCCTTTTAGGAAAAATTGTTTTTTTCTGCGTGTAACGCTAATGAGAAAAACCCATCACAAAATGGATGGGTGTCAGCAGAAGAGATATGCTGGTCTGTTAACCTGGTATTTTGAGTACCAAATATCAGCAATAACAGAGAGAAAAGACTTGAGGTGATTTTACAGGAACCGCACCATTTGCCAGCACAATGCTATCTGCTCTCTGACTGGAGCCAGAATGTTTCAGGACATCACGTATAGCCTGACGAGCAATGCATTCTGCGTGGTTAGTATTGCAGGTTTGTGCAAGGAGGGCAAGAAAATTGAGAATTCACCTGATTAAAAGCTCTGTTCTTTAAATGAATGTGCCTCAATTCTTGGTGCTTCTCTGGATGGTGTCTGGTCTTTCTTCACTACCTTGAAATTCCCGCATACACTAGCACAACCTAGTGCTTGACTGCTGCAATAACATGCTGAGCAGGGAAAGGCAGTCATTACACCACCTACCTCCACCAGGTTTTTAGAAACAGCTGCAAACCCTTCTTATATTCAAAGCCCTCAAGTCCTTGTATTAGACAAGAAGTTGCTGAGTCTAATTAACAGCACAAACACACTGCTTAATTGTTTCCTCCTTGATTAGAGGCAGAGTCATAACAAGGAGTTTAAATGGCAGAGGAAGCAGTCTTAAGACGATGGGGTGTTTCTGACCAGTTGTGCCTTTTAACCAGATTCTCTATTTCTCTTGCAATGAGAAAACAGAAAACCTTGCTGTGCCCTCATTGAGGACAGACACCAACTAACATATATCTTAAATCAAGTCAGCTACCTTCAGAAAACTGTTACCAGCAGAGACAGCATATAACCAGCTAAGAGATTAAGGAAGAGAGCACAACTTTGAATGCCTTACCCAGAAAGGAAGTAGCAAAGACAGACTCTGGAGTTCATTACTCTTTGTGGGAGAAAAGGTCATTACAGCAGGATCATGTAAGTAAGGTCCTGGAGAGCAAACATTGCAGGTTCTTTCCTCCCAAGGGGAAGAAAGCTCTCTACCAGATAACTGGAATGAAATCTCTAGTGAGGTCTTTTATACAAATAACCACCTCCATGCCACAGAATGGAAATGATTAAATCCTTTAGTTTTTCGTTTATTTAACAACAGAGCAGTGTTGAAATTATCTTGGTTATGAACCAAAGGGTAGTTCAAAGTTTCCTTGCAGGCATTACTATTTTAAGCACTTTAACATAAAGTGCATTATATAGTAATTGCACACCATATGCTTTCTGTGTTTTGGTGTGAAGAGGCTGCCAGATGGGCTTTGACACTTCTAGCTTGAAGTGTCTGAATGGAAAAGATTAGAAGAAAGAAGTGGCGCCAGGATCACACTAAACAATTCTGTTTCTTATTTTGTAAAGTACAAGGCAAATGCAGAGTTGGCAAGTTCTTTACCAGATGACAGAGATATTAACAAAGTAGAAGTTGTACAGCATGCTCAAGAAACTAAGGTATCACAGTCCAATCTGAGTTCGGATAAGGCATAAAACGTGGTAACTTTGTAACCTAAACTAGTGCTTGGCTCTTCACTCTCATCCTTCTGCCATTATTCAGAAGCAAGTGACTTGGGAATAATTCTCTTGCTTATCTTACAGACTGATTCAGAGAAAAAGGACAGAGAGGATGATACCTAAAACCAAAGGCACCTCCTAGTAAACATAAAAAATGGAATAGTCAAAAAGCTCATTTAAACCTTGTAACTATTTCAACCTTTGCAGCAGTGCTATATTCAAGCTCACAGAACAAGCTGGCACGGGAAGGCGAGTATTTGGGTTTATCTTCTACAAAACAGCCAGGCACTACAGGAGACCGAGAGATTGTGTAGCCAGAATTTTCTGCATTATGACCCAACATCATTTAGTACTTCACTCTTGGAGACCCCATATGGGGGAGCAGATGCAGTCAAGGTGATAACAGAGCTCTCCTGCCTTTTTGTAAGAGTTAATCCCGAGGTCCTGGTCAAATTCTACCAGAAAGAAGTTTAGAAATGAACTTTAAAACAAACAAACAAAAAAAAACCACCTTTGACTTTTAATGGGACTCTTACACCTAACTCATTCAGTTACTTCTGGGAAATCCTATTCTGCCTTTCTAATTTGCACTGGCTTTTTGCCGTGATATAGTATTCCTCTGGCGCTTTTCTAAACTGCTGCCATGTACAGACTGAACAAGCTTATTTCACTTCACATAGGATGACTGTTTCACATTACCAGAAACGAAGGATGCTCACTACTTACTCAAGAACTAGTTTGCTGGCAATTTTAAGACACTCTCATTTCCATACTATCAGCTCTTTACAGTAAACAGAGTATTTTCTCCATGCTTCAACACCTCCGTGTCAGAAAATAATTAAGATACCTTGCCCACTACATAAATTAGTATCCTCCTATATAAAATGAGCTACAGGAGGACTAAACACTGACATACCGACCTGGCAACTTCCGTTCTACAAAAGAAAGCACTACAAGCGAAGTTACAAACCCATGACAAAGCTTCCAAGTACTAGCACCCCTGTGTCTGCAATGACAGCAATACTGTGATCAGAGCTGCTGATATACTGGATGTGAGCATAATTGTTTGTAGAAAGAAGGCACTGAAAGTCAACAAAATAGCTGACAATCTGCTTTCTACTCAATTTACTATCCTTTGGACAGGGTAAAAACTTGCCTTGTAGCACTGCACTCTCCAGACACTCTCACTTTGCATTTCTTTTTGTGACACAACCAAATTATTATTAAGAGCCTCCTTCCCAGAGCATGAACTCCTTGGGAGTCCTTCCAGCAGGGAAGAAAAATGCAGTCAGTGTCTATACAGCATAAAACTACTCCTTTGTGGTGAAGAGGGAGTCATTTAGGAACAACTAAATCTTTGGGTTTTCTGCTTTAAAAATCAGTTGACTGATTAGAGCTATCCAAGCAAGTAGCCAATTGATTCAATTTCTTTTGGGTCTGATTATTTACAGCAGGCTTCACTCACACTCTGGAGAGAGGTTTGAGAGAATCATGTGTTTCAAGCACTGTCAACAGGTGTTCAGACCACTGCCAAAGAGGAAAAATGCCCTTTGAGTCTTCTTGTAACTCTGAAGGAAGTCTTTTATTTTCTATGCAGGACTTTGCAAAATAAGAAGAATGAACTGTAAGTTCAGCTTTCTTAGAAACTGCAGGGCGGGGAGCAAAAAGTTGATTAACACAATATTTAGGTAACTGAAATGTATATCTCAGAAATCCCAGTGGACATAAATATCAGCGGACAAACAGCACAAAAAAAAAGGATGAACATCTTAAGTTTGCTAAATGCCAGTTACAGAGCATAACCCTGAGAGATGATCTGTTGTAGCTGGGACTCACAGATTCACACAAAACTTGACTTCAGAATAACATTCTTTCCCAACCATCTATATTAGGATTTTATTTACTTATTACCTCCCTGCAATACAGCCTCTTAGGTATGAACGCATTTTTGCTTAAGTAAGTTCATAAAAATAAGGCTGATAATAAACCAAGATTGGGTTGGGGGTTTTTTGCCGTTTACAACTTACAACTTCTGCCTCAGAAAACATTTTATGAACTCTGCTTTGTGCTTGGACCAGGTGAAACCATGCTAAAAAACAAAATACTGACAAGAATCCGTTTGAGAAATACATTGGTAAACACAGGCCCACTTAAGGAAATACTCATCCATGTAGGCACTAACAAGTGAAGGAAAATATGTTTGGATGAGTATTTAAATAATAGCAGAAAATACTTAAAATACCTTGATCAAAACCAGACAGATTATCATACTGTGTACACAGGGATCAGTTTTTCAACATTGTCATGAGTTTATACTTTTATTCAAAGACACATTTCTACCTACTTGGTTAGCTTATGGCCTTTCATTGCTAGGAGGAAATCTCTCACAGTCTCAGGACTCTGGTATCTACAGGGTGTTTTTGAAATGTACTTCAGTGTCTGCAAGGGATAGAAAGAAAGGATACATTATTTCACAGTTACTATTTGCTTTACCACTTGTGTATGAAACAAGCCCATTTTGAAAAGTCTCCTCAGTACTACTCAGAAAAAATGGAAAAGTCAATTCAGGTTTTGGGGTTTGGCTTTTTAATTTTTTTTTTTTTTTTTTTTTTTTTTAACAGTGGGAAGTGCTGTCACAGGTGACACAGATCACTCACATTTTTCTGTCTTCAGTAACACTATAATGGTATTTGCTGAGGGAGTAAGAAACAGGCAATACATAACTACAACTTTATGTAATGGAAATTACATTAGTACTTATCCAGAAAGCCCCAGTGAACTAATTCCATAAAGACATGACCCACTCAGCTCATTACACACCCCAGTGAGAATTACAGCTTTGACTATTCCCCTCTGTGGCTTTGGACAGCCATTTATCTGATCTGTTCAAAGCCCAAAGTCGCATGTTGAAGAGTACAGGAAAGGAGTTTTAGCTCTGTCTACTAAAAAGACACATGATGTTTGTGAAAGACATTTGCTTTCTTGGTTTGAAATAATCTCAGGTGATGCTAAGACTGTGATCAAGACATACTTACAGCTGTGCTGAATAGTATCACTCAGATGCAGTTTTCCTTTTAAAACCAACAAACATTTAGATTCAAAGCTAGGTTAAAAAGGTACCAAGATATGGGGTTTGGGTGGGTTTTTTTGGTAGTGTTTATTTTTTGTTGTGTTGTTTTGTTTTTTAAAAGCAGTAACACTTCAGAAAAGTTGAATACTATTTTTCAAACCATGTTACCTTCTGCCAAGTTTTCACGTGCTCAGTGCCAGGGATACTCTCACTGCCAACCCATAAATAACTCATTAAGCTCTCCAATCTGTGGTTGTTTTCACCCTTATATGCATATTTGGCAATGCTTTCTTGAAGTTCATAGAAGCAGGTTAGGTGGGTTGTCATGAAAATCTGCAAGAATACTGTAGTCTTAGAAATGTATACCTGACTTGAGACAATTCATCTTTGCTCCATTTTTTACATGTAACACCTACCAACCTCAGCTAACTTTTGCAGCAGATGTCACATCTGCTTGCTTTTTTTCTTTCCACTGGAAGTAGCTTAGAATCTTCCTGAATGTTGCTTGTTGCTTGGATTAGACCCAAAAATGATGAGTTGGAAATAATGACGATCAATGAAAAAGTCAAGGAAATCCCTGCATTGTCTGCATTGTGTGCATCAGCAACTGAAGGATTTAAAAGAGTATTGTCAATGCTTGTTTTAAATTAAGGAAGAAAATCTTCATCTGTTGATACTGCATAGTTACACATAAGGCTTAAAAGTATCAACACAACTGACCCATGATGCACTAACTGGATTGCAAATACAGACACACATGTGGTAGGATACCACATGCAGAGATCATCTATAATAATAATAAAACCCCATAAAATTCTGTATGATACTCTCTCAAGTTTCTTTCTCAGAAAATCTTTAAACTGAATATTTGTATTTAAAAAGTCAGAAGCCAAAAAAGCTGAACCAGTATTCACAGAGCAGAAAACAACAGATACTGGGAACAAACAGACTTCAAGATCAGTATGGCAAATAAGAAAATAAGCAAATGTATTTTTAGTGTATTTCCATTAAAATCTGTTATTTAAAAATGCTACATAAAGGAAAACAGACTTCAACAAGACAGCATAATTCATCCTACTTAACAGATACAGTGCTGATGAAATATGAATCACTGGTATTCTTCAGGACCAGTTTCATTGGACTACTGAGAAATATATTTAAAAGCACAATAGGGTGTTAGATAACCCTCCTTTCTGTAAGCCCTGTCTGACCTTTTCAGATAAAATGAAGTTCTTATTCACCAATAACGACTGAAATGAAATCACAATATTGTCATGTAATAAAATTATTTAATAGGAGTAATTTCTTTTCCAGTTTAGTCTTTTTTTGGCAGTTTCAAATCAATTAAAACACCAGGCATACAGCAAAACATAGCTCCAGGTTAGCAAGCTTTATCTAGTTACTTCAGTACCAATGGATACAAGCCTGCACGGAGCTCATGAAGACATACTCAGCCTGAACAAAGACAATGCCGTAAGATCAAATTCTGGTTTTCTTTCAGTCAAATATGAAGAAAATATACTTAGAATTTACACCAACTTCTCTGCATGCACAAGAACGAGCATCCTATAGGTATTTAACATGTAGCAATATAACAGGGCAATTAAAGCTTTAAGGTGCATTCTGACAAAATATACTTACAGGATCTCTCAGCTGTTTCAAAGAGGTACAGGAAGAGACTCTTCGTCTCCATGAAGATTTAAATTAGATTTTTTTGTAAGCCCCTATTTTGTTGAATATGAGGCTTAGGAATTACAACTCTATACCTTTTCAAACAAAGCCAGAACTAAAACAAAAACAAAGCCTAGGCCAAATCTTATTCACATGAGTAGTTTCACTGCTCAACGGGATTACTCATGCAAGCAAGGCAAACTGCTTTCAACTTGCTGCCAGTCGTGGTGCTACTCATGCAATTCTCTGACACAGACACAACAGGTCATACTGCAAGTCTGTTATGAAGTTGCTAATTTATTTCAAATGTTAATATTTGTATTACACGATTTAAAAAGTTCTTCCTAGCAATAGATTAAACATCAATTACCAGTCTGGCATCCAACTGATGTTGCTATCTGTACATGTGATTTTGTTATTCTTTTGACAAAAAAAAAAAAAAAAAAAATTAAAAAAATTTATTTTAGTTGGATATTATTAGTTTAATTCTGTTAATAAAAAAATACCATATGCGATCTGTGCCTCAGCTTTGAAATCATGATTACATGGTATCATCAATTCATCAGATGATAGCAAGTTCTGCCCTGGGTCTTAAAAGGATAGAATATTTGGAATAAAAAAAAAAAACAAACCACAAAACTAAACAGTTAAAAAACAGGGGGTTTTTTTATTCTTCTTGTGATAAGATTTTAGTAAGACCAGCTGCATGCCTCTGCCCTGACAGTGCAGTTAGCCTACAACCTGAATGAACTGACCACAGAAAAGTGACAAATAAAATATTTTACTGTGTTTTTTAACAGGGGAATTTTGATACAAAATTATTAATATACAGACCTAAGGATGTGAATTACTCCAACTTGGGCTAATTTGCAAAGGAATTTCACTGTGCTACTCACTTCATACATGATTGTGTTCAGATTCTGCTGACCAGAGCTCTGCTTGTTTTTTCCACTCTCTTTGCGCTGCTGCTTAAGATCAGTAAGTAACTGGAACACCTGGAGAAAAAAAATAAAGTGTTTTAGACCATTTGCGAGTATTTTACCTAAAAATACTACAGCAGGAAAACATAAATGAACAATGCAAAATCCTACCAACCAAACAACAAAAAAAAGCATGGCTTCTTTGGTGAACGCACCAGCAATGAAATGAAAAATGTTTTAGCACAAGAATGATGAATAGGTAATTAAATTGCTTTTTTAAAATTGTGTCTATTTTAAGCAGATTTGCAGCACTTGTTAAATGTTATCCAAGAGCCCCAACAAAGACGCTGCCAGGATGAATCTATCCTACTTGTTTATCTTATCTCATGTCCTGAACAGAGTTGGGTCATACCCTGCTGTACTGGCACAGAGCTCCCATTTAAACATAAGTGGTGCTTGAAGCAAAATGTCACACAAGTTTATGGCCCTACTGGGTTTGTTATGACAGATGTACCTATAATATTAAAATGGATATATATTCTGTCTCACAGAGATGCAATTTTACGTTATCTGCAAAAAAAAGTAAACTCTACAAGTGTCACGCTGCCAGGAACCAACTAAATAAAGGCTTGACCTATAGATGCTCCTGAGATTAGTGATCCTATTGTAAATTCCAGTGGAGTTATTCATAATAGTAAATGTTACAGTGACCAGCATGGTGTTATGGTATGTTAAGCCACAAAGATTAAATTAGCTCCCTATTTCATCACAACAACGTAATACAAGCAGACGTTCCTGAAACAAATGTAATAAAGTTGTCTTCACATTTATGATGCAGTGAATATTAATGTAGGACTGAGATTCAGAGGGTAAGTCTGAAGGGAAAGAAGACATTTTGATTTTTGCAATTGTGCTTTGTCAAATCTGTTGCAACAAAACATCTTTATTCATCATAGACAGATATGCACCAAAATATTGAGACAGCATCACAATTACTCTTTTATTCCCATATTAAATCACATTAGGTTGAAATTTCTTCAGATGTTTTGCTTCAGGCTTTACGGTATATCCGGAGCCAATAACCAGAGCAAAGTAACAGACCGCTTCTTACTGTTTATCCCCTAATTTTTAACTAGCTTCATTCAAGATCCAGATCCAATGGCATTATAAACTGACAAGTCCATAGAAATAAAATACAAACATTTCCAGACAGCGAGAAATAAGAACATTACCAGCTACAGATCCTGCAATTACTTTATACTGCATCTTCTACGAAAAAGGAACACCTTGTGTATCAACCACCAGTAGTCAATCCTCACTTGAAAGGCAAAACTGAAGCTATGAACTTTTATCTAATAAATACTTGAAGAAAATATAGCCAGTGACAACGAGATACGAAATCACAACTCCAAACTCACAGAATAAATGTAGGCATAGGACATACAATATGTCAGTCTCAAATACTCCTTTCAAACACCACTTTCTGTGCAAAATATTACCTCGAGAATGAGAATGTTAGCTATGCTAGTCAAATTGCAACTGGGAAGAGGAGCAAACAGAAAGAGATCGGTAGTTTTAGGGGAATCAGTACTTTGAAGAGCAGTGAAAAGCCATGCCCAAAAGCCTATAGCTGCAGGCACTGCAAATCCCTTCCTGCAAAGAAACGAAAGGCTGCATGCGACAACTGTGCTGTGAAAGGGAAATGAGAAATAAGCACTCTCATCAGTAACTTCGTTTTCCACTTCCTTTTGCTCTTTTTCAACACACAGAGTATATTCACCAACAAAAAGACTCAGCTGAAGAAAGTTCTGACTGAAGAGCATGAAGAATGGATTCTGCAATTCTCCCTATTCTGGACCAAACCTTAGGACATCTACAGATTTTACATAATGTGACTGACACCACTACTTGAACCTCAGCAGGCAGTAATACCTAGATTCCAACAAATATCTCAGCAAATGAAGAAGAAGGAAGCAGAGATGATTTTGCAATAAATAATCTCTGAAATACTTGCTATTTTCTGTACTGGAATAGTACATCTTTTAACAAACAGACACTTAATACTACTTTGGCTGACATATCATCTATGTCTTAGGCAAGACAGTTCTTTCCAAGTACCCCATTAAAGCCCTTCTAAGAGTCACCAGATGGTTGCTCTGCTATATGCAGACAGATGGGGCTCAAGATAAAACATTTCAAGATTTATTTCAGAATAGGATGAAACAGCTGTGCCACTTTCAGGCTTCAGCAATAAAACAATATAAACAACATACTTGGGTTATTAAAACCATTCAAAAAAGTGACATTCATAAACAAAGCACTGAAATCTTTCCACTACCTGGCTGAAATTAAACCAACACCACCACTATATTTCTTTCTACCTCACTAAAAAAATACCTTTACTCAGGAGAGAGGAAAATTATTCAGAACTTACCTACACTAGAAAATAAGATTTGTTTGTTTTTTATTTGTATGGCAATATTCATTGTTTGTTATGACAGGACACTGCACCTTCCCCATGACACCAGATCAAAGTACATCACTGGCTTCCAGGAGTGTTTATCATGAGTAACACATCTAAGATCAGCAAATGGCCTCATGCCTACTATAACCTAAACTGCTTTGGAAACACCTCAAGATCTTTAAAAAAAATACTGTCAAGCATTCAGAGATCTAAGACTGTGCTTCCAGTAGCACTGGCTTTAATAAAACTATGCATTAATGAGTTATAGGTTCTCAGATGATATTGCACATTACAAGGTTAAATATGAAACACTGATTCTAGCAGCAGCCATCTGTGAAAAATGTTTGAATTTTTCTGCGAGAATTTTTATTTGCAATATTAAAGACACTCCAGCAATCAGTGTGTCATACACTTGGTGGTATATTGGCTTATCACAAGATAAAATAAAATAAAAAAAGATATTTTGGACATTGCTGCCCCGTTACAGAGATGTCAACATTCTTGATCTGGGATCTGATACACCATACATCATACAAAGCACCAGTCAATCCACTGCGCTTCCCACATACACAAGTGTTTTAAGATGTGGAGAATCAAATCCTAAATAACAAACCACCATACACAAGATGATTCAACAAAACCACACAGCAACAGCATAAATACGACAAGGCTGAAGTTAGTTACTGACATTCTACAGATCTGCTCCTTGTCTATTTGAAAAACATATTTATATTTGTTTTTACAGATTTGGGACCAATGAAATAATAATACAGTACCCATTACTAGTGAAAACTAGTAATTTTCTAGAAAACTAGATTTTCTTTAAAAAGTTTTTTTCTTAATAACAAATCAAACGGAGGTAGTGGAAATCACATACAGGTCTTGCTGATTGCCACTGGCAATTTTCAGCTTCCAGAGTATACAAGTGACTGATTACAGCTTTAAACTGCTGGTTTAAAACCGGGACACAGATAAACTTACCTCAAAGTTACTTAGCAATGCGGCATTTGCATCTTTTCTACAAGGAAAAATGAAAATTATTAATATATGTTCCAAATGAAACTGACTAAAATTTTTCTTTGCTGAGTCACGCAGACTCTAAGAGAACAAACGCTACTTTCATAAAGTTAAAAAAAAAAAAATCATCAAGAGATCTATTTTTGGTGATTCTACAGTTAATAAGTTGTTGCCACCTCTGGAAAATATTTTTCCATATTTTTAGTAGAATCATTACATAATTACACAGTATATTTTGCACAACTTGCCCCATAAATCATAATACACTTATAATCTTTTTACTCAGCCACACAATTTCATTCACTCATCCAATTTTACAAACTAAAACCAAATTGTCTTACCTCTTTCTTACAAAAAAGGGCCTCCAGTTTTATTTGAATAAAGACTGACAGCAAAAATCATTCAGATTACACACACTATTTATTTATTAGCCAAGATCATAGAAAAAGAAAATACAGTTACTATTTTTAGCACAATGTACGTGTGTGCATAGATATAGATATGGCACTGTATTTACACATACTGTACTGAGTAAAAAACCCAAAACTTACTGCACTTCCTCTTTATTTATTCTTTGAATCTTTATGTGGCTACTCCTTTATTAGCAGCTAAGGCTGAGTTTCCCATTTTCCACCAGCCAAACACTTCCCCATTAATTCTGTCCCAATTAAGCAAGAATCATTATCCACTGCTAGTAGGCTGAACGCACCGAGTCAAGCACATATTTAGACTAATCACACATCTATTACTACTGCATATTGGAATTTTATATTTTTAAATTTTAAAAAAGGGAGAAAAATTGACACAGAACATCATGTATTTCCCATACAACACGTTCTGCTGAGCAGTCAGTAGCCACAACAACAGAAAGTTTCCATACAAAAGACAAAAAAGGCCTTTCTCAGGTCTGTGCAGCAGCTTATGAAAAAAAGAAAAAAAAGGTACAATGTATTGTTAAGCACCATTAACTGTTTGAATAGAACTGTCACGTTCATCACTTTCAAATGAGTTAAATGCGTCCACAAACTTCCACAGGTTCTATCATTGTTTTTAAATGAAAAGGACCTTCTAAAATACGCTGAGATGAACTTCAACTTCCATTTCGCTGACTCGAGTGAAACTTCAGCAAGTGAGCTCACACACGCATTAGTTTTCATTCATGTTTTACAAACCATATAGCTTTTGTTGTTAGGTAAATGCAATTCTTCAGAATGTTTGCATTCAGGCTATCACTACAGAAATCCCTATGGATCAAAGACATTCTTTGTTAGAAATAATAATGCCATAGAAGAATTATATATGGAATTATTCAGTTAAATAAGTAAAAGGGTCATATAGAGTAAATACATTACTATGCAAATGAGTCTGAAATCTATCTGAAATTAAATTATTTAAGACAAAAACACTTTGTCATTCAGAAAATTACTTTTTTCTTCTAACAATGGATAGCAAATGAGTCAGTCTCAAATTCTTCAACAATTTTTGTTGTGCTGAATAACCAGAATTACAAACTGATAAACAAGACCAGTTTCAAAAACTTTTGCAGAACTTATAAAGCAGAAATACAATTTTCTTCAGTCCTAACTTTCATGAAGCAACTATTAATTTTACATTCAGAAAATAAGAAATTATAAATAATGAATTCTAATGTATATTTTTAAGTAGTCAACTAAACAGTATGCTTAATTTTTACAAGATTAAGACTTAAACAGAAAGGAAAAAAAATGTCATGTTAAGACCAAATGTAAAAATTCTTTTTAGAATCTTTAAATAGGTAGTATTTTCCCTGATTTTAGTCCAAACCAAAATATTCTTGAGAAGCTCTTCTGCATATATCAAAAATTATCTTAGTATGTGGCATCACACCTCTAAAAATATTACTGACACTTCATGGTTTTAAATGTACTGCTTAAAATACTTTGCATATTTAAACCCCAACATTTTCTGGAGGGTTCTTTTCTCTAATAACAGATACTTCTGACATGGTAAGAACTTAGTGAGGTTCTCCTAGTTGCACAGCATCCCTCTATAAAGTCCATTGGGCAGGAGGCAAGAGCTTAGTAAGATTAAATTCCAACAGTAACTCAAGTGCAAAATGGACTAAACTGTTCCATTCCAATGCAAGGGACATTCACCCACAGCTCAGGACTTCAGCCTCCAGGTCTTCTAGCTCTGATGTGCCTTCCTATTGGTACCAAAAGAGGTAGACCAGTAAAATAAATTGGGCTACTCAAGGTAATAAAAAACAAGTGGATGTATAAGCAGCATCACGGACTTACTATTAATGGTACCAAAAGCATATTTCTCAGCAGGGCAAATCCTATCTTTCCTCACATGGACCAGCAACTTTCAGCCTATATATGTTTCACAGCATTTTTACAACAGCAAGAACAGCTCATTTCCCTGCAGGCTGCTACTCATTAAGGCTAACGTAATACAAACCCATATTTCAATGGATGTTTCTTATCTGCTTTGGAATTTTATGTATAGAATATTTAATTGTAACAGTATAGAAGATTTAATGATAAAGCATCCATGAATAACGTGAACTCCAATAGGTCAGCTGACTTTGGTGGATGCTGGCATACATCCTACAGAACTGGCATCCTCTGTGCCCCCGCTCATTAGAAACCAGCGCCACGTACACATATATAACCACAGACTGTAATGGGCTCCACGGACCTAATGAGTTTCTAAGCTTCAAAATAGGTCAAACCCTATTGTTTTGGGCCCAGGTGACACACATAGCGCTGTCAGCATAGGAAGGCAACAAAACTTGCTGCCTAGGACGGCAGCCTGGGGGCTGGCTGGTGTAACTACCCCAAATTACCAGCTAGCCAAAATTTTGACTCCCCTCTTGTGTGTCCAATAGCTGGCACACACCGTTCGGTTTTCTCCTCCAGCATGTTCAGCTGCTACAATGAGTTGTCTACCTGAGGCTCACAGGAATAAGTCTCTCCCAGAGGCTGCAGCAGTGGATTCCCGTTTCACCTCTCCCATCCCAGAAGAGAGAAGGGAGCACAAGGGGACAGGGGAGATGGGGACGGAGAGCGGGATTCCAGCTAACCCACCGACGCCTTTTGCCCAAACAAACAGACGCTTCAGCAAGATTTTGAAAGCAAACGAAAAATCCTCAGTTTCTCCACAGAATGCCTGAACACGCTGCTAGTTATCGGGGTGTTAAAGGCCCAATATATCTACCCGCCCCCCCATACACCTCAGGCAGGCCCATACAGATATACACCCCCCCCCACCTCAGACAGGCCCATACAGATATACCCCCCCCACACACACACCTCAGACA
The DNA here is from genome assembly GCF_947461875.1 of Haliaeetus albicilla. NCBI lineage: Eukaryota > Metazoa > Chordata > Aves > Accipitriformes > Accipitridae > Haliaeetus > Haliaeetus albicilla. The sequence goes on from NC_091491.1 coordinate 6,985,826, forward strand.
GGCCCATACAGATATACCCCCCCCACACACACCCCTCAGGCAGGCCCATACAGATATACACCCCCCCACACCTCAGACAGGCCCATACAGATATACCCCCCCACACACCGCAGGCAGGTAGGTCCATACAGATGTACCCACACACACACACCCCGGCCCCGGAGCCCCCACTGCCGCCACGGAAGGGTCGGAGCTGGGGGGGAGGCGGCAGCGGCCCGTCCCCGCTCCCTCCCCGCCGCTCCTTACACCTCCATCTTGTCCGCCCCGGGCGCAGCCGCACGCGGAGGCCGGCCCCGGCCGCCGCCTCGCCGCGGAACTTCGCCTCACACACTCGTAGCCCGCCCGGCGAGGGGAGTGCGGGGCAGGTCGGGGTTGAGCCGAAGGAGGCTTTGGAGACCGGGACGGAAGCGGAAAAGGAAGGAGAAATAAAGTGCGGGGGAAGGCAAGAAAAAAAAAAAGAAAAATCCAACTGCATTGGCCGGGAATCGAACCCGGGCCTCCCGCGTGGCAGGCGAGAATTCTACCACTGAACCACCAATGCCGGTGATACTCAAAGTTTTCCCGCCACGTGAGTTGTAACTCCTTTCACAGAAAACGGTACAATAAATCTTATTTGTGACAAAACATGTTCTGAAAAAAACTACTCAGGTTCTGACAGCTAGCCACTGTTAAGCATGATGACAAGGGGAAAACAGTATTGTAGAGGTCCTTCCAAATAAAATCTAGCCATGTGCAAACAATACTGTAAGGCTGAACTAGTGTAATCCTGCTATTATCTTTTAAGCACCTCTACAGACATTTTACCAGGCTTATCAGCATCATATGTCTTTTCCTACCACCACTGTGATTCTTTCTCATTTAATATATGTGCCATTAAATTTTGCAAGAGCCCTTTTCATTCTTGAGAAAACTGAAGACACTTCACTGAGTGCAAATAGCTGAAAGTTCTATTGGCTACAGCAAGGAAAACTGTCTGGCTCAGAGACTGAGAGCCAGGGAAACATTAATTACTTCATTTTGCCATTATCTCTCAGGCAAAAGTTTATATGCAAACACAACACCACTAACTCCCTAAGGAGTCACATACACACACACTTGCTTGTTTGCAGCAGGGCTGTAAGAGCAAACTAAGGAACCAAATGGACTAGACTTGTGCTCACAACCTCTGTCTTGCAATACTAGCACAAAATCCACCAGCCACTTTTCTCCTCAGAATCAAGCCAGAATAAAGTGCATTTCCACTTTTGGGACTTTGATGCTCCTTGGGGTGTTGCAAATTCTAAGCCAGTTCTGAATAACGTGAGCAAACTGCAGCGCTTCAGGAACAGTCTTCAGTGCCAGGACAGCAGGCAACAACCACCTCCCAGCTCTCCAGGAACCATCATCATCAGACACCGAAATGCTGGACAAAGTTTAAAAGCCTACTGCAAAGCTTTTTCTGCCCTTTTCAGTTGAAGACTCATAAAAAAGTTTCAGTGGACATGTGGACCCCATCACATACAGATTGTAGTACAGATAGAAATTCATTTATACTCCAGAATAATTTGTCATGGAGTCCTGTGGAAAAAGAGCCAGGAGAAAGGTCATCAAAATGCTGATTGACAGCTGTTGGTCTGACCCAGTGGACAGGATGCAACGGATGCTGTCCTTTTTCATGTCAGGATTAACTGACCTTGTAAATTGGCCAAAACCGGCACAACAAATGCTCTGTAACTTCTCTGCCATGTTTCAAACTCTGCACATGAAACTGCCTGTATGCCAGCTCCCAGTCAGGCTAAAGGGAAGAAAAGAAGGGAAAGGATGTCAGCTTTCATTTGAAAATATCATATTTCTAGACTATCAAATTTCAGAGTTTTGTTCCAGAAATCTACTAATCCTTGCCTGCCTCTCATCACTCTCTTTAGATATGGGTTCAGAATCTTCAGCATACTAATTTTATTTCTCCTTTGCTTCTCCCCTTTGTATCTCTCCCCAAGCACCAATTTATCATCTCCATTTTCACTGTTTCTCCAAAAGTTTCATTCCAGATCTTTGCTGATACATTTTTACAATCCATGATGATGATGATGCCCAATCCCAGCAGCTGGGATGAATGAGCATAATACAAATGCCTCTCTGAACAGCTTTCAGGTTTTTTTCTAATAGAGACATTATTCCTAAATATTTTCCAATGGAGACATATAGCCTGTTAGGGTGTAAATACATACATGGACCAGCTACAGGTCCACTGACACCATGCAAGGGAGAAAGGGAATATCCAAGAGAGAACTCGTTACCCTTACATACAACTTCTCAGGAGATGAGGTGATTAGCTCACTTCACTTTGTTTTTAATTGCTGCACTTTAAGTGTTAGACAGTTATGCTACACCATCCATAGGGAATGCAGACATAGGTTTTTCTAAATGTGCTTAGCATGTCAACATTTTAAGCATTGGCTTGTGATTGTTACCACTAAGGCTTGGTGAGAGAGGGGCCTCGGTATTAACTATTGAAAGCAGGGGGCCTAGTAATTGCTATTGAAAGCAGATCTGCAGGGTATTTGTATTCTTTGTCATGAAAGATGTTTACTGTATTCAGCATTTCACTGATCACCCTATAGTGTCTTTTTTTCTTTTACATTCAAAATTCATTAAACAAAGTTTTTTTTTTAACAAAAAATGTCAGCACCGCTTCACATCAGTCTAGCTGACAGTGCGTTTGACTAGCACTTTCAGCTCATAGAGCTTTTTTTCTTTTTCTAAACCAAAATGACAGTTAAATAAGAATGTTTTTAAAGAAGGTACACTGTAGCAGTTTATGCCATCCTTTTTCTTCACTGGACTCAGTTATGAAAATAAGTCCTGTTATGAAAAGTGCATTTCTAGAGACCACTAAAGCACTCCTTCAGAGCTGCACTCCCCAAGTATTGCACTCTTCCAACAAAAATGCACTCTAAAAGAAATAGTAAGGTTGTGACTGATTACAAAAGCAAGCACAAATAAAGTTCAAATCTTTGAGGGCATTAAAATATATTTAATTAAACTTCTCCGTGCTGCAAAATGGGCAATTTCCTGTCTAGTACTACCTCATTGTACATCAGCTTGGGAAAGGGTGTAGCTGGGAATATTTATGAACAATGTGCCATTTGCTGTGCCAGAAGGGAAAATAAGTGGAAGACTTTTCCCTCAGGCCTTCCTTGGTATTTAACTGTGGGGTGGGGATTTGGGGGGGGTCATCTTTCTATTTCACTAAGCAAATAAAATACTGAAAGAATATGATGGGAAGTGGAGAGACATTCAAACCAGAACAAATAGAGAAGACAGTAATGAGAGTACATTTCAGTGTGCATTAGAAAACCTATTTTGCAATGCTATTTCACGGTTTCCCTCTTTTCATCTCTCCAGATCCAAGTGTTGTTAAGAAATCCTATTTCTTCAATGTTCACTTTTACGTTAATGCCTTCTGCTTGGATTTACAATTTCATTTCCATTTTTCCTATAAAATTATTACTTTATACTCTACACTGCTTATTATAAAGAAATGATAGTTATTGCCTGTTTCATCTAAAAATGGGAAAAGAGAGCATCAATAATCTGAGATACAAACTGGGACAGGAGTTAAGCAGTGTACTACAAGCAAACTAATCCCTATGAATTTTTCTAAACACACACAGCGATACTGCTGACAGATCCATGTGAAAGCACGCGTCCTTGCCACATGTAGTATCAGACATAGATTATTAAGATCTTATTGACATAGTCACTCTGGTTATAAATTCAGTGCTTTTATTTTCCCAACACACCAGCAATCTCCTGTCAAAGCCCAGAGTAAGAACAAGGACACTCCTAAAGGGTGAAAAGGACAAGAAAAGTAGTAAAAATGAGCGATTTCAGAATAGGAAGGAACATGATCACAAAATGATCAAGCACTGTTTCCTAGTGTAAATGTCCTATTGTAAAAAGGAAAGGGAGATAAGTTGCAGAACTGAGAGAAGAGCAGAAAAGGACAGGAGGGTCAGTTAAAGGGAAGAAAATAACCCAACAAAATGCGGATGAGAAGGTTGGAATATGATTCCTGAGCTCTCTGAAAGGTTTGGACCATGCAGATGGAAAAATATGACACTGTAGTAGTACACTCAGTAAGGTGAACCAACAACCATTCAGCTTTCTGTGGAGTGGCTGCAGAAAAGAGCCCTCTGTGTCTGAGGAGTTAATGAGAAATTGGTTCTGAGCCATAGCTTTGCGAGTGGCTGTTCCCAAAGCCCTCTCATATTTTAAATCAGTTCTTTACTTCCATATTTATAGGGTTCGATGAGTTTAAGATATGGGCTTTTTGCCAAGCAGAGCACAACCTCACACCCCACAGCCACAGTCTGTGGCTCACAGGAGCCTCTTGGCAAGAGTGACCCCATGCAACTGGTGACAGCAGGGAAGCCCCAAAGCTGGAGCTGCAGCATACTTACAAGTGGGGTGAAAAGTCTCATCCCCACAGAAATGGGAACGAGCAACTAGCTCCCATCTATTTTATTCTTGTGTTTGCCGGGGTGACAAAGGGGACAGAGCAACAATGATCCAGCCATCATATCAATTACATTCATATCAAAGACTACTCGTTAGGGGGGTATGACACAAAGCGATGGGACTCCTTCAGTACAAGGACATTCCCAGAAAAGGAGCTGACCTGTCCGCACACAAGACGACCCTCTGGCGCTGCAGGAGCACTGCCTAAAGCTACCCCAATAACTTCACTAATAAGCAACACGACAGCGTCTCTCCCAACCCTCCTCCTTGCAGCAACGCTGCCTCCGGAGGAACATCTCTTCCTAACTTGCTCGTCATGCGCTGGTCGAGCAGAGACCGGAGGCAGGAGAGAGAAGGGCGAAGGGGGCTGAGAGGAGGGGGACCGGAGCGGGGCCGTCCCCGGGGACACCCCGCCCCGCCGGGGCGGGACGAGCCGCCAGCCCCGCTCCGAGGCGTGTAAAAGCGGGGCGGCGGGGCCGGGGAGCAGCGAGCGACCAGCCGGGGCTGCGCTACGGAGCAGGTGAGCGGGGCCGGGCGGGCACCGGGGACCCCCCACCGGCACCGGCACCGGGAGCGGGGCGGGCGGCAGAGCCTCACCTCGCCTCGCCTCGCTGTTCCGCAGGTTGCACCAGCTGCCGGGATCGCCGCACAAACGAGCAAAACGTCGTCCGAAATGGCAGCCGAGGTGAGGGTGAACTTTGCTTCTCCGGCGGGGCTGGTCTCGGGGTGGTCTGGCAGACGCGAGCTCAACTCCGTGATGGCCCCAGCACTGCGACCTGCCGTGCTCCTTCGGGTGCTTCTCTACTTGATGTGTTTTCCCGGGTTTTAAATGGAGAAGGGGACAGCAAACGTCTTTGCTGCCATAGTTCCGACGCCTCACCTCTGATTCTGGTGGTGAAAACCCACAGCAGCGAAGATACACTTAGATGCCTCTTCCCCCTCCAAGCACTTAGCCCCCAGCACTGGCCTCTCACGCCCCATCCCCTCTGCCACTGGTCCCAGCGGACCGGTTTCCCAGCCAGGAGCTGCAAAACTTTGCTTTTTCAACTCCCATTTCGCCTCTGCTTCAGAAAGAGATCTCCAGCACCCCGTAACTTGCACCCTGACCTCCGCAGGCTCCCCCCTGCTCGCCTCTCAGGCACACAGTTGATGGGGAAAGGGTTGCTCGGGTCACCGGCCCCGGGGTGCCGGCCCCGGCAGCCGCCCGCTGTCCATGGTAGCTCGGCGGGCAGCCCGGCAGCCCGGCGCCGCGCAGCTTCAGGGACCTTTTGGAGGGTAGTTTGGGGCTGTGGGTTTTTTTCTTTCATTTTAACCGAACATTTGTAATACTGAAAGGTACCCAGACCTCCCTTTTTGCAGTCCACTCCTTAACCAGTTCAGTTAATCTTAACCAGTTTTATGCTAATTTTATGCCAAAGCTTGCAAGAACATCATGGACTCTGGAGATGCTTCAAACGGTAACTTCAAACACTTCATAACGTGGCTTGTGCTGGCCCACAGCTCTTTGTCAACCGAGTATTTTCTTATAGTCTACCTAAAGAGTGGGAGTTTTTTAATTATTATTTCAAGTAACAGTAGATACTAGCTTTCATATATCCCTGACTCCCTTACTTTTTTTCCCTGTCAGGAGACTATCAAAGGGTCAGTGATCAGCAGCTGCCTTAAAAGAGAGATCCACGCTGGTCTTGCACCATATGCCCTGATATTCATTTTCATGGACAGGACATACTCCCTCCAGAATGCTGCAGGAGTAAAGTATCTTGGAGGATTCCTGAGCCACACCTGACGCCTCAAGGGCTAAATGCTAGTGACAGTGACATGTTTTCCACCTCTACAACTACTTGCCAAAGGTCTTAAAGTCCAGAGCATTTCTGGTCAATGGTACAGCAATGGTACAGAAAAAAACACTCCTGAATATGTCCTCAGTTCTACTTGGATAAAGAGTGGGATGGACATTAAC